>NC_087274.1:300000-400000 GCF_015220805.1 Pogoniulus pusillus | reverse complement strand
GACTGTAATATGAAGATCAGAATAATCAGAGTTGGTTTGTGGTGCGTTGCAAGGAGACATTGCAGAGAGCTTCCAGCTTCCTCAAAGCACATGAGAAGGTTTTGAATGTTTTTCTCTTCAGAGTTGTCGAGGAGGCATGCTTCTGTTCACTCTGCTTCACCCATTTTTCTATCCTGTGCTGAAGTTGTTAGATATTTCCATCGTGGTGTTCTGTTCTCAGGGAGTGCCCAGGCTCTGGTTCAGTTCATGTGCCCCTCGTGCCCTGCTCTTGAGCCCTGCTGCCAGATCACTGCCTTTGCCGTGGCACAGGACATAAAGAGGAGGCAGGGGGGAAAGGAAGCACTGGCTCAGTTGTGCAAGGTCTGTTGTGTTGTCTCTGTGAATGTGCAATTTACTTCCTTAGAATTGGTGGTGTAAGTTAAACCTCAAAGATGTCTTTCATTTGCAGTGAAGAAAAGGATAAAACTCTGAGGCTGTGTCGCCCTTATGCTGCTTGGTGCATCCTGCCTCACAGTCCCCACCCAAGCACCTTCACTAACCCAGTACAGGTTAGTGAAAATGTGAAACCGAGCTCAGAAGCCCCTTGGCATGGCCGGGCAAAGAGGGTTGGATGGACAGCTGCAGTCTGTGCTGCAGTTGTTCTGTGGGCAGATGGCAGACCTAACTCTTGATCAGAGGTCTGGTAGTGGTCACCAAAATGGGCCAGGGCTGGGTTATTTTTGCCAGGAGACCCAGCTCCTTGTGCTTGTCATTGTCTGCTGTTCTCAGAGCTCCCTGGTCTGGCCTGGTGCTGGAGTCTAGGAGAGTACAGGTTTTGTAGTTCTCTTGACTTCAGCTAAGCTGGGACTGGGTGTGAGCCACGGGACAAGCCACCGCTCCTTGAGGATGCAAGACAGAAACCTTCTGGGCATTGCCTGTGCCACCAGAGAGCTGTGGTAGGTGATTGCCCTGCTCCCGCCGTGCTCAGTGCTGGGATCAGACAGCTCTGTTGTGTTTATGCAGTATGAAGTGGCCAAACAAGGAGTTGTTAAATCAGCTCTTTGAAGCAGCATTGGATCAGGGCCGGGTTCATGCACAGATCTGATGTCCCAGACTGTTCTGTTGGTGCTTCAGGAATCAATGCCTCGGAGTGCATGTAGTGGTTCTGGAGCAGAGGCAGCAAACAGTGGTTCAGCACTCTTTTTGATGCCATCAGCAGGTTGATTTCAATGGAGTGCACAGAGTTGGCTGCATTTCTCTTGTGAGCTGCATAAAAAGTTTGCTAACTGAAAGTGCCAGGGCAGTGGAATCCTGCTTGAAGGGCTGTTTCCAGAGAGCAGTGGCAGGAACGGTTACCATGTTGCAGTGGCAATGCGTGGAGGGCTTTGTCCTGGCTTTAGTGCCACGAGTGAGGAGTTTTGCCTTATGGAAGGGAAAAGGCATCACAACTTGGGAATGTAACCCATGTTGGGAATATAACCCCCCTTCCCTTTGACACAGCTAATTCTATGTCTCTGCTCCCAGGCACCCAAGGACAAAACAAGAAGACACAGCCTCAAGCTGTGCCAGAGCAGGTTCAGGCTGGATGTTAGGAAGAAATTATTTACAGCAAGAGTGACTGGCATTGGAATGAGCTGCCCGGGGAAGTGGTGGAGTCCCCATCCCTGGAGGTGTTTAAAAGGAGGCTGGATGAGGCTCTTAGTGCCATGGTTTAGTTAATTAGAAGGCTTAGGTGATAGGTTGGACTCGATGATCCTGGAAGTCTTTTCCAACCTGGTTGATTCTGTGCCTCACAGACAAAGCTCGAGCAGCCTGCAGAGCCAATAGTAGGTGGACAGTATTTATAGAGCCCCTTGCTCTGCAGCATAAGCACCCTCAGCCCTCATCCTTTGTCTGCCAGCTTTTGTCTGCTACAACCAACCTGCAGTACTGGTAGACCTTTGGCACAATTTGCTGCAGCCTACCTTAGGAATTTAGCACTTTGAGGGCCTGCACTTAGAGATTCCCCTCCAAGAGCTGGGGTGCCCTGGCATTTGTACAGTCTCAGCCCCGTGCCCCTGCAGAGCCTGCTGTGCTGCACTGCCTTGGCTGCACAGGCCAAGACTCTGGGGCCATCACACCTTGTTCCCTTCCCTGCAAGCTTCTCCAAGGAGACTCTGCCAGCAGGGCTGGCTAATGCAGTTGAGAGCAGACATGGAAGACCTTCTGCCCTTGACAGAAGGTAGGTGCACTCATAAACCCATCCCTTGGCTTTTCTGCCTGCCACAGCATCCTCAGAAGGGCCAGGCTGTGCTGCTCCCTTTGGTCACTGCCTCTTGCTGCTTGCTTTGCTGCACTAGGCTTTCATGCTGCTCTTGTCATCCAGTCTCCACTTCTCTCTGACTCCATCTCTTAAACTGATTGACACCAGGCAGACTGCAACGGGTGAGGCTGTAGCCATCAAAAGGTGCCCTCTCCCTCTGCCCCTAACAGGCTAAGGCTTGCTTGACTTTCTCTCTAAAGACACAGTGTAAGCAACTGCTGGATGTCAGGATGCAGCTAGGGGTTGTACTGGATGCTCAGTCTCACAAAACTGGCTGAATTTGCAGCCTGGGCAGCCTGACCCAGCAGTGCAGCAGCCTGGGGGTCTCCAGTCACGCTGGTGGAAGTGAGAGGTGGCAGGTCAGCAAAGGACACGGTATCGGAGGTGGCAACTCAGGCACCCCATGGTCCGGACTGGACTCTCGGCAAGTCACTGCCCTTTTCTTGTTGGTTTCCTCCTCTGTCTCCATTGAAGTTGGCTGTTGCTACCCTTGTGCTGTCAGTAAGGAACTTCATCTACTCTACGCTACAGGAATGTCTTCTGGGGCTGACAACCCTCCCCTCCTTTTATTGCCTTTGGTCTCTGTGGCCTTTGAGAGTCTCTGCTGTTGGACGTGTCACTTAGTCTGTTAGGTGAGCTCTACAGCCTGAAATAAGGCACACAAAGCAGAGGGAGGCTCTGACTGCTCTCTGGCTATGGCACACAGCCTGACTCGTCAGTGCAGCAGGACTCTGGAGCAGGGAGCTCACACAGGGCCGATTGTGGCTCTGCAGGAGAATTCCTGTGGGTGTTCTATGGATGTGAGGGATGGATCCCTCCAGTGCAAACCACGTGAAGATTTTACACCAGCCTACTCACTGAAGTTGCTGCTGGTCAAAATTAGCTTTGCTACAGATCTTACACACTAACACAAGTTCCCCTTTCATTTTTATTAGACTAAGCACCTTGTGTGCCAGCATGGAGAGAAGGCTCCTGCCACTGCCTGTGCCCAGCCTTCGGCAGCCTTGGCAAGACAATTTTTGGTGGCTTTGAGCCCATGCCTGAGACTTTAACTTCCTGCTGAGTCTCAGGTGTTGTAGAGCATGGCAGTGTAATTTGGCAGCCGAGAGATCCTGGCCCATCTGTCCCTCAGGGTTAGGCAGGCAGGTGCAGCCCCTCTGTTTGGAGATCCAGTGGGAAGAATGCAACATTCCTGACTGCTGCTGGAACTGTTAATTTCTGGGCCTGTTACCTACTTTGCAGGGGTTTGTGAACCTCATAGTTATGAACTGCCATGAGGCAAGCATTTCACCTGAGGACAGCTGGTGTCTCCAGAAGCACTTGAGGGTGCTCTCCATTCGTGCCTTCTCAGCTGGCAGAGCTGCCCTTACAGACTCATCGCAGTCCTGCCAAAGCAAACCACTCCAGAAGCTGCGATCCAGGCCTCTGAGGGTATTTTAGGCATGATGAGGTAATTGTAAACAGCAATCAGCCTCACGCCATATTAATTTATCTTCTGGATAGAGAGTTAGAGAGATTTCAGAATGTTCTGGCTCTTCTCCACAAGCCCACTAAGAACTCAATTTTTAGGTGAAAATGTAGATCCTGAGGAAAGGCAGGTTCCCTGGGCTTGGAACTTCACAGGATGCTGAATAGCCAAGGAACAGTGCTGAGCTCAGAAGTGCTGGCAATTTGCCATGGCTGCTTAATGGGGCCGGATTGCCAAGAGATACAGAAAGACCCAGCCCTGACACTAGCCTCCTGTCGGTGTGGTTTGACACTCTGGTGGCAACTGCAGGCAACCAGCTCCAATTAACTTGTGCAGCCTGATAAAGGATGGAAAATGCTCGGTAAGAGCCAAGCCTGACCCCTCTCTGACCTCTCACTCCTGACCTTCAAGGAAGGTGTCCAAAAGCCTTCAGAAGACAATCAGAGTACTCCAGTTCCTGGCTCTGGGATATAAGATCACACATTGCCTTGTCATCTTTGCTGCCACCAGCCGTCCCTGGGCAGCAATTATTCCTGTCCCTCTCACCCTCTCTTTGTGCCATAAATGACATTATCAACTGTCCTCTGCCTAGTGCCCTGCCTTGGCTCAACAGGAACCAATCGTCCTTCTTCTCAAATTGCCTGGTTCATTAATGTAATGAAGTTTAACTCAGAACAATTATTCTCAGTCTGTATTTAGCTCTAAGGTTATTGCTTCTATTTCAGATCTGAGGAATCCTTCCTCATGTGCCTGAAAGCATCAGTAGCTTCTTCAGCACACCACCAGCTGACCCAGTAAGTGGTGTCCACTCTGCCTGCTCTTGCCTCGCTTACACCCTGCACTGTGCTCTCTGAAACACATCTGCAAGGTGAGCTGTGGGCTTGGCATCGAGAAGGGTGGCCTTGTCCTCCTCTGAAGTGCATGTAGCAGACAGCATTGTCTGCTTCCATCCATCCAGTGTCCTGTGTGGCTGGGACAGTTGCCTGATGGGGATGTTTGCAGGGTACATGATGTTCAGTGGAGCTATAGGACAGCAGCTGTGGCCCAGTGCAGACAGGAGCACAAAGACTCCCTGCTGGAGAGGACCTGGGCTGTGTGGTGCCACAGTGGAGGTGTTAGTGGGTGTGTGACACTCAGTAGTGCCCCAGCAGTACACGGAGAAGCCAGTTGAGAGAAAATGAAGGAAAATTGGGAATTGTAGCTCTTTGCAGTCTTCTTAGAAATAAACTCAGGACCACCAGATCCCAATGAATTTACCCTGATGGTCTGTCCGCAGTGCGGTCAGCCCAGGGAGAGGGGTCTGTGCCAGCTGTTTTGCTGCTGTAACAGCTCTTTGCACTTACAGAGGTCAGGTACTGGGAGGCCACTTGAAAAGCAAATGCCTTGGCTGTGCACTTTGTCCTTGTGAACTGGAAAAACCTGAAGGACTGGTGAGATGGGGACCCTGCAGCCAGCTGCTGCCCGGTTTCACTTGGGGATTTTCTTTTCCTCTGTCCTTCCAGAAATGAGGTGACGTTTGCTGGGAGGTGCCCTTCACCGTGGCAGCTGTCCCACGGGCCAGGCTGCAGCACAGCCGACTCTGGGATGCACTAAAAATACACGTGCCAAATGTAAACATTTGCTTTGGGCAGCGGGACGTTCTGGGGCGTCAGGGCAGGGGCGACACACTGCCTGCCTCTGTTGGGTTTGGGTTAAAGCAATTGTTTAAGACTCTAACAGCCTCACACATCAGAACCACAACTTTTCCATCATCCTGTGCTTGTAACCACGACTCAGCAGGCAGGGGAAGAGACTGCAAGGGGGGAAAGAAGGAACTGAAGGAAGGGGAAATGCCTTCTTTCTCCTCTGCAGGGCTTTCTTTGTCGTGTTTTATTACTTTGAGACAGAGAGACAAGTACAACAGTTAGGAAGGAGGTGATATGAGCCTCCGTTTGCGGCTGAAGGACTCTGCTCCCAGTCCAGCCTTCCAGAGCAGGGGACAGGGCAAGGTGACACAGCCGGTGCCACGTCAGCAGCCTGCACGCTCCTGCCCCTGGCTGCCAACAAAGGTAGCCATTGAGAGCTGCCAGGCAGCGAGCTGTGGAGCAGGGCTGAGCGGCCCAGCGTCGTTTGAGCAGGCAGCTGATGGTCCACGTGAGCAGCTTCTCCTCCTCGCCAGCGGGAAGGTCTCAGGGCATCAGGGACCAGTGGCAGGTTGCGGGCTCTATGTGGCCGTGCCGAGGCAGGACAGAGGGCAGTGCTGGGTGGGAATGGGCTCCCCCAGGTGAATGAGCAGCACCCACCCATGCAGCCCAAACTCAAACAATGCTGCTTCTCCCCAGCCCATGGACTGTTGTCAGCTGAGGATGCAGCAGCAGAATAAGCAAAAGGCAGCTTGCTTCCCTCCCTTGCTCTTGCTGACTCCATTCCTGATGTGCAGCTCCAGAAGGAAGGAATAAAATTATTTCGTTTGAGCAGCTTTTGCTCCAGACCATGAAGTTACTCAGCATTTGTAGCACCAGGTCACTGTGGATACTTTCATTCCGTGTCTGTTCTGCTTTGCCTCAGACTGACACGTTATGGTGCTTCCAGTTAACACTGTGAAGGTAAACAATGCTTTACTCATGCATTGCAAATGCAGAGAGGTCTGGGGGTTTGCTGTTTGCAAAATCCTAACAAGTAACAACATCTTCCTGTTTAGATGTTCTTTATGCAAAAACGAAAGCAGCTGAACTCCAGGCCAGGGAAGGTTTGGTGAGCAGGCAGTGTAGGAGCCTGGCTATGCCATGCTCTATAAACAAACTGGTGGTTTTGAAAGCAGACCTCGAGGAGTTTGCAAATCCATTTATTTAAGCTAGCAACCCATCTGCTCCGACCAGTAATGGGTTTGCAGGGCAGTTGTGTGTTTGCTCAGCTCACAGGCGAATGGGTTTGCACATTACAGGGACTGCACAAATCGATCTGTGGCACAGACACATGCTCACACCTGGGACTCAACAGCCCTGAAGATGGGGATTTGAACAGTGACCTAATTAGCACCTGGCAGTGTCTGGACCTTCACAGCAAAATGCAATATTTATCTGGGTTTTAACTGAACTGTGAGAGTTTATACAGCAGAGACTGCAGCAGGGCTCCCTTCTCAGGGCTCTGGGGCTGCTTATCAGCTACCACCACAGCAAGCCTTGGAGCTGTTTCTCTTGCCTGGCTGGCCAAGAAGGAAAACTCCAAACCACCTGTGACTGCGACCCAGCTGGGTGGAGGATCTGCCCTCACCCACGGCACTGCCAGGTACACCCAAACATGTTTTAGTTTTAGCTGTGGAAGTGGGAGAAAGGACTCTTTATCCAGAACAAGAAAACTAGCCCCTTGTACAGAAAGAAGGATCAAAACTCGAGGTCCTAACTAGAAATGTCTTTCTGAGCCATTCAGGGTGCTGAATGTCCCTGTTTCCATTTATGGGTCCATCTCCCACTCTTCCTCGTGTGATGGGGCACCTGAGGCTCCAGAAACATCCCTTCTTGCCAGCAGCCTTTCCAGAAGCAGCACTCCTTCGTCATGCTCAGCAGTGTTTGCAGTCTCCAGTGGTTGGTCAGAGGCTTTGCCCTGGAGCTGGAGGGAGGGAGCTGTGCTCACTCAGCGAAGCCCAGGAGCTGTTTCTGCCATGTACTCCCTGCAGCTGACTGGTAAGAAAAATGGGGGCCAGGAACTTAAAGTTTATGACCTTGCAATGCCCAAGAGGCTCAGACCCATAATAAAAGTCTCACTGGCCAAGGCAATTGCTGAAAAAAAGGGGAAAGGGAAGAATGCCTCAAACCTGCCCTCTCCCCAGCTGAAGAATCTGTGAGCTGCAGTAATTCTGCAGGAGAGGCTCTCAGGAGTGTTTTTTTCACAGTGAATGTAGTCATAAATAGTAATTAAAAATCGCACATGTGTGCATTTCACAAAGCAAGGGAAGAATTCAGACCCACAGCCTGTGGGTAATTCGCAGAGAAGAGAAGCAGCTCCGTCCATCTCACTCAGTGTTTGTTCAATGATTTGCTTCTGTGTGAATCTTCCTGCCAGGGCAGGAGCAGCAAATCCTTCTGCAGCCTTTGGCTGCTGAAAAACTTCTAAACATGGAAAATTGCTTCAGTAAGTAGCAGGTGTAGAGGTGCACCTCGGGACAAACACGGTCCTGGAGCTCAGGACAGAGGGGCTGGGTGACCGCCTGTGTGAGGCGGCTGCAGGGCAGAATTTCTGGCTGGCACCCAGTTCCGAACTCCAGTGGCTGATCATTCGTCAAGCCACCATCAACCCCGCTCCCCTCCCAGCACCCCCACCGCGACCGACAAACAGCCACGGCCGAGTGGAAGGCACCGGAGCAGCCCATGCTGCAGCTTACAGAGGTCCCTAGGTGGCAACCCTGCTCCTCCTGACCCTCCGGGTCCTGTGCTTGAGAGAGCTCCTGCTTTGAAGATGTGTGACAAGAGGAGACCTTAAACTTCCATTCAGGACTAAAAGTGAGTGCACGTTTAATGCTGGCGGTGGCAAAGGTAAACTGAAGCTGAAGGGCTCTGCTCGCTGAAGGCAAACTAGAAGAACACCTGAAACAGCCAGGAACTCCCTTATTTTAGAGAAATAACCAGGTTTAAAGTCAAGCCTGTGGTGCTAGGAGCTGTGACTTATGATTCCTACATGCTCTGGGCTGCCAGAGGACGTGGATGCTTCTAAAATCCCAGCAAGTGTCAGCTGCAGGAAGGTGGCTCAGCCTCTCCGCCCAGGACACTCCACCAGGCAGTGGCACTCAGGGACCACTCGCTCTACCCTGTTCATCCATCTGTGGGACTCTAAGCTCTCCACAGCAGAGCTGTGACTCTCCATCTGTGTCCACAGAGCACAGGCCCTTCCATCTGCTCCATGATACAAACCTGTAAATGACCCTGAGCACAGACAAGGAGCAGGATGCCCATCCCACCCTGCTCCTGGTATTTTCAGGCGAAAAGCACCGTCAGAGACCCAAGAGATAAGGAGATTCTGGTGTAAGTCTTGCTTATCACTCCGTTAGATGAGACAGCCATTGATTTTTCCTTTTAATCGGTTTATTCTTTGCTGACTCCGTGCTGTGCCCGCCCTCAGCGCTCCCAGCACCGCGCTGCGGTCGCGCATCGCCGTGAGCGCCGCTCCCTCCCCGCAGCGCCACCCCAGCTGATAAGAGCAGCAGTTCCCCTCTGGCAGAGATAAGATTTTCTTGCCCGTCTCCTGATTAAATGACATTTGGAGACAGCGAGGACGGGGAAAGTTGTGAATTGCAAATATTCGAATCCAGTAGACAATTTGAGCACCATCCTGGGTTAATCACCTGAGCAGTACACAGCTGTTAGCTGCAGTAAACCGCAGCAGAAATGTGGGATCTGATTGCAATATTCACTGCTCAAACGAGCCCCGGGCCAAGGATTATCCACTGAAGAGACTCGGGAACTATTCTGAATGACTGGACCAATATATTTAGAAACTGTGGGATCTGCAGACGGTGGGAGGAAAAGCCTCAGGTGAGTGCTGGGTTGTGTCTGCTCCCCGCAGCTATGCAGCTGGCTTTGAGCCTTCATCACGCCCCTTTCAAGATCTCTTTTTTCCCCTAGTAAACCCAAACTCTCTCTGCCATCTTCCCAGCCAGACAAGGCTGACATGGGTCGGACGAGGATCGTCTCGGAGCGTGTGGGGTGTCGCTTTCCACCAGCAAAGCTTGAACTCGCCCAGCCGCGGCTCTGCGGACATCTCCACGGAGGGCGCGGCCGTGCCCGCAGCTGGGCACGCTCCGCGCCGGGCAGGCGCAGCGAACACAGAGGTGTCCCCAAGCGCGATGCCAGACGCCACCTCGTGTTGGGCGCCTGGAGCAGCGGCCTGCTCCTGCGCCCTTCCCAGCCTTCCGACGTCCTATCAGGGATTGCACTTCAAATACTGCAAAAATGGGCAGCTGTGGCTGTGCGAGGAAGACCTCGCGTCCTTCACGCTCGAGTCACGGCGGGTGCAATTAGCATGTGCCAAGCTGGGCACCGCTGCTTGGGTTTGACTCTTGCAATGACACCACATGTGGGAAACTGCTGGCTGGAAAGTCTGCCTCTGCCTGTTCGTGGTGTGATTGGTGCTGTGGCTGCTCTGCTCCGCAGCTGTCTCCGTGACATCCTGGGCCCACCTTGCTTTCTGGCGAGGGCCAGTCTTGGAGCTGTTTCCAGATCCAGTTCTCTGATTTCCAGCTGTAGATGCAGAAATTGCAGAACACTTTCTAAAGAGCCTCAAGGTTCCAGAGCTGGAAGCATCTGCGACTGTGGCTCTTATCCCTCCTGCAGCATGCTGTACTTGTGAGGGCAGAGGGAGGTCAAGGTTCCTGGGCCTGGGATGTGGCTGAGCTTTATCTGGTGATCCTGGGAGCAAGTCGCTAATAGCAGGAAGAGTTTCCTTAGCAAGGCTGCAGCCAGCCCAGCTTGAGCACAGTACACAAGTGCTGCTGGCTGTCCACAGGCTTTTGCACTT
Source organism: Pogoniulus pusillus (assembly GCF_015220805.1). Classification (NCBI taxonomy): domain Eukaryota; kingdom Metazoa; phylum Chordata; class Aves; order Piciformes; family Lybiidae; genus Pogoniulus; species Pogoniulus pusillus. The sequence goes on along the minus strand of NC_087274.1, from coordinate 389,762 downwards.
CACAGGAGGGTTGGAAGTCACCAAGCTGCTGGGGCTGGTTTTAGAGAGCAGGATCTTCTCAGGACGCAGCCGCACAGCAGAAGCTGCCCTGGTCAGGTCCATATGTGGATCATGCAGATCGCAGATGGGAGCAGCATGTTTGAAGCTGCCACAGGAATGCCCAGCTAGGGCTCACTTTCCCTCCTGTGTAAATTAATCAATACAGCATTTCATCTGCTCTTTGGTCATCCTGTCACTTGGCATCGATGCCCTTCAGCAGCTCCTTATGGTCAGCTTGTGCTTTCGCAGACTGAAATAATTTGGTCTCAACAGCAACCTTTGTAACTCACATCTCCCATCCCTCTTGAAGACCACCTACTCTAGGCAGCCCAGGCCCTTGCACAGGTCACCCAGGATGCTACTGCTGCTTCACTGTAAGAACTGCAGAGTGCCAGGAGTTTTAACAATGCCAAGTGCCAGGTTCTGCACTTCGGCTACAACAACCCTGTGCAGCGCTACAGGCTGGGGACAGAGTGGCTGACAGCAGCCAGGCAGAGAGGGACCTGGGGGTACTGTTTGACAGCTGAACATGAGCCAGCAGTGTTCTCAGGTGGCCAGGAAAGTCAACATCATCCTGGCATGTATCAGGAACAGTGTAGCCAATAGGACCAGGGCAGTCCTTCTGCCCCTATACTCAGCTCTGGTTAGGTCACACCTTGAGTTCTGTGTCCAGTTCTGTACCTCTCAATTTAAGAAAGATGTTGAAGTGCTTGTACATCCCCAGAGGAGGGCACCAAGGCTGATGAGGGGCCTGGAGCACAACCCTGGGAGGAGAGGCTGAGGGAGCTAGGGGTGTGCAGCCTGCAGAAGAGGAGACTCAGGGCAGACTTCACTGCTGCCTACAACTACCTGCAAGGAAGTTGTAGCCAGGTGGGGTTGGGCTCTGCTCCCAGGCACCCAGGGACAGAACAAAAAGACACAGCCTCCAGCTGTGCCAGGGTAGGTTCAGGCTGGATGTTAGGAAGAAATTCTTCATGGAAAGAGTAATTGGCACTGGAATGGGCTGCTCACAGAGGTGGTGGAGTTTAAAAGGAGGATGGAGGAGGCACGTAGTGTCATGGTTTAGTTAATTAGAAGGGTTAAGTGAAAGGTTGAACTTGATGATCCTAGAGGTCTTTTCCAACCTGGTTAATTCTGTGATTCTGTGAACTGACCATTTGGCCTCATCCCTTCTTTCCAGTGTTTCAACCAGATAATGGCTCAAGAGACGTCTTCACCTCTCCTGCACATGACCCCTAAATGTCTTTCAAAGTTTTGGGTGAGGAAGTTGCTCCAAGGCCTTGATCCAAGTCAGTTCCATCAGCTGCACCATGTCTGTCCTCACGATTGCTGCAAAGAAAGCTAAGTACTCTGGGGCATTACCTCCCTCTGGGCACCCACAGCCTCTTCCTCTTCACATTTATTAAGCAGCCGTGAGCTTTACCCTCTAGTGCAAATCCTAACAGACTTGCTGAGTTTTGACACCCAGTCCCTGGGAACCCTTTTCTAAAATTAGCCCCGTGTTTGCCACCTTCCACCTCCTGGTGCTGCTGCAAACCCAAGAGTACCCTCTGAGGTTAATGGTAAAGCAGTTTTAGGGTGAGCGCTTTTATCCCTGGGCAAACACCTCCTGGTGCCAGGGGTTCGTTGCTGCTGTTGTGCTGATTTTGAGCAGCAGAGGAAGCTGTGTCCTTGTAGCACCCTGGGGTCTGGGTGTGCTACAGCTGTGAGGAGGCAGAGAAAGCATTTTATGAGTAGTGCCTTTTTTTCTGCCGGTTAGTCCAGCCCAGCTACTACATTGTCATGGCAGTTATAGGCCGAAAATGCTCCCCCTCCTCCCTCCAGCGGAATCTTTTCCTCTTGCTCTTTTCTTCACCCTTCTCTCCTTCTGCCTTTCTTGCCTCCACTGAGACAGGTGAGAGGGTTGGAACTGCCAGGTGGGACAAGAGCCATGGTCCTTTCCATCCTGTAAGCAGCAGTGTCAGCCCCAGGGGATCATGCAAGATGCCCCAGGGTGGGGTCTGGAGAAGAACTGTGCCAACCCCAGATGGGCTGAAATCCTGACATGGAGACATTCATGTCTGTTGAGTTTTGCTCTCTCTGCCACTGTCAGAGCTGCTGTGGCCATGGACTTCTGCAGCACATGCAGGTCCATGTCCACCAGCCAGTCTGAGCTTTGGAGGATACCCTCCAAGCTGTGCCAGCTGGGCTCACAGTTCAGCAGCTGGATGGGTTGAGGACTGGGGAGGATTGGCTGACAAAAAAGGTGGCAATAGGGGTGTACACAGGAGAAAACACCAAAATCAGGGTTTCCTGACTTTGAAACCTAAACTTCAAAGCAGCCCTTGGAAGACTTTCCATTTGCTCTCAGGCCTGAATGTCACATCCCTTGCCCAGCCATGGAGACCTGTGAATTAAAAGAGTCTGTGCTGCTTTCTTGGCTAATGGATGTGTTCCTGGCACTGCAGGCTTACCTCCACGTCCCACAGGTGTTTGCGTTGCAGGCTGGGAGTCCAGGTTGACTTCTGTTGTTTTTTTCTCTTTCAAGTTTTAAAGAGCTGGCAGAACATTTATTCAGTTGTGCAAGCTCCATTCAGAGTATTTCTCAGATCCTGGGCACGGGGCTCATTTTTCATGCTTTGGCAGCTGAGGTAAATCAATAAGGCAGCTGGAGGTCACCTGCAGTCAATCAGTAACCAGTGCTGGCAAAGAGAAAACACTAAATAGTTGGTATCAAAGCACAGGCTCTAAACTCAGAGTTCTCACTCGGGGTGACATTTTCACAGCCTTGCCTTCAGCAGCCTGGCCCCATGCATGCTGGCTGTGTTCTCCTGGTCACTATCTGTATGGGAGTTTTGTGGCACATGCCCGCTGCAGGCGTCACAGCAAAGCAGGACACGAGGCGCTCGGGGTGGAGGTAGTGGCTCTGGTGGTGCAAGGTGCAAGGAGCTAATTTGGTGACAGCTAAATCACTCCTCCTTTGTGCAGGAAGTCACTAGGTGTTGGCCGAAGTCATGCATGCCCTCGGTCACACCCAGCTCCCTCAGGAACAGGGACCTGTGGCCAGCAGGTGACTCTCACAGGGGTCCCTAATTCCCTTCAAAACAAATAAGCACTAGGCTCTTAAATCCCTCTGCTGCCTGGGGCACGTTCCAGTGGTGTCCCTGCTCTGTTTGCTCCTGCTTCTGGAGCTGGTTGGCCATAAACCCCACCTGAGCTCACCTCAAGCCTCTGCCATTACAACATGCTCTATTTTCTCTTCCCTTTGAGCTCAGCTGCTCTGGGCTCTGTGGGACGCAGCATCCTGTCTCTGATCACTCATCTGGCCAGCTCCTTGTGTGTGCCCACATGGGGCCCTCATGCCCACTCCACCAGCTGCCGACAGCAGTAGGCCTTGTGCCAACCTGGAGGTGCTCTGGCAGCCCCCGTGCAGAATCTACACACTGTCACATGCTGCTGCTGCTCTGTGCCCCATTCACAGAGCTGGGCTGCAGAGATGCTTCCACAGGAGCCCGGGACTCACTCTCAGATCTATGTGCTGGATGGGTTGCACTGAGCTCCAGCTACAGGGTTTGCAGGTTCATGTGCTGCACTTTTTGCTGCAGACTGACAGGTGGGCATGCTCTGCTGGTGCCAGCAGCTTGGCACTCTCCTCCTGCTACCCTGATCCATCCCAGAACCCTGGGGAGCTCCTGCTGGTCTCAGACCTATCTGATGTCTCCCTGTTCCCGGGCTGGTGTCTGCAGGAAGTGCTGCTTGTCTGGCGTCCACACCTGGAGGAGAGCTCTGACAACAGCTGGTCACCACGGCTCGCTGGCTTTGGAGGTGGCTTCCTTCTGCCAGCTCTTCCCTGGAGCCTCAGACAAGTGCTCAAGGTCCTTTCAGCCTGCTGCGCTGCAAGGAGAGGAGTCAAGGAGGCTTTTCCCCTCCTCTTTCTCTTCTCACAGGTTCATTTCAAACTTTAACTGCTGGCATTTCCTTCCAGCTTTCTGACAGCCTCGAGAGATGCACCCCAGAGAGCAGCACAGACAACTCAGTGCATGGGCAACACTCAAGGGACTTTCTGCTCAGGAGATGCATGTAAGTGCCCATTAGCCTGGCACAGGCTTTAATGAGGTCCTTCAGCACCCAGCCCTGTGAGTAGACTCTTGAGCTGACTGGTCAGGCTTGAATTTTAGGCTTCTTAAGGGTTTATTAGGAGGGCAAGCTAAAACACTAGCTTTGAGTGGAGAGCTAAATTCTTCAAGGTCAGAAGGTGGAGGGGCTCAGGGTTTGGGTCAGTCCCCTGGCACGGGCAGGCACGGTGCTCTCAGATGGCTAGGGGCTGAATTTTCCCCAGAGAACAGGCAGGAAGATGCCCATGGCACTGCTCCTTCTGCCTCAGGGCAACTGTAGTGTTTCAGTGCAGCAAAGCACACAGCCTTGTGTGCTTCTGGGGAGCTCTCAGTGGGGCTGGTCACAGCCAACGCTTCATTGCAGGCACAACCTCAGGCCAGGCCACTGGAGAGGAGCCCAATTCTCCATCACGCTGTGGCCTCTGCCCATGGCTTAGCCACTGGTGCAGGGCACAGAAAGCCACAGCTGACCCCACAGCCAGCAGCAGTTCCCTCACTGTTACCCTTCCTCCCTGCAGCAAAGCACCCAGCCTGGGCAGGCTCTGTGGGGTTGGGGCAGTGCCAGTCCTGCCGGAACCCAGCATCTGCCTGTTTTCCCTTCCTCTCCCAGCCCTGATTGCAGCCAGCCTCAACACAGGCCCAGAGGAGCAGGGGTGTGCCCACTGCTGGGCACAGCCCGTCCCCCACTGCAGCCCACAGCAAGCGTGTTAGATGGCACCAAAGAGCAGCACACCTGGTGCCTTCCTCTCCCCACATGTGTTCTGGCACCAGCCCTAACTGGCACTTTGTACAAGGTGGAAAGCTTGGGCATGGCAGTGATGCCCTGAGCCAGCCAGCAGCCTGCCACAGCTGCCGCTCACCCCTCTGCCCTGCAAGCACAGCCAGAGTTCTTCCAGACAGGCAGCGTTCTTCCAGGATCAGCTTTTGCTTTATTTAAGGGTTTTGGCACAGGCAAAGGTTACATTTGGGACACACAAATGCTAAGCAGACGACGCTGTGGGCACACTCACACCCCAGCCCTCCTCATCCTCAGGCTGTTTGCTCCCACCCCTGAGTGTCGTGGGCTGGAGGAGATTTCTGTGCTTTGGAGAGGGCTCTAAGAGGGCCAGGCTGGCCATGTGCCCAAAGAGGCTGTGCTCTGTGTGAGCGTGGCCAGGCAGTTTGGCTTCAGCAGCTTTGTGCCTGCATAATGCAGTCTGCAGACTGCACTTTTCTGGTTGGAGTTTTGTTCTGACTCTTCCTCCTCTCCCTCACCTAGAAAAATAGGAAATGAGCACTAAGCCACAGCACAGGCTTAGGTGTAAAGGAAGTGTAAGGATAGCAAGACAGCTGTCAGCAGCCTGCATCCTTCTGCCTTTTAGGGATAGACAATCTGTTAGTGAAAACAAGAATAGGGGAGCACAATGCGATGGCAGAAAAGTCATCCTGGGGTGAGGCTGTGCTGTGAGCTTCTCCAGGGAACTGTTGTCCTGGGCAGAGGATGGAGGGAGCTGTCTCTCCAGTAAGGAATGCAAGGCAGGTAGTGGTTGTCATTTAAAAACGAGGTGCAGTCCAAAGAAAACTGCTAGGAAAGTCTCATCTGGAAGAAGCAAAGCCTACTGCATAGCTTGGTGATGTGCACGGTAACTTACAGGCTGTGCTGCTGTCAGGGGACGCTGGTGGCTTGCACTGACTGGCCACAGCCCTGCTCTGGGTGAGCTGGGTCCAGCTGTGCACCCAGCAGCTAAAGGAGTGCTGTGGATCCTGCACTGGAAGCTGTGCAGCCAGCCTGTAAGCACCGCGGTGACTCGGCCTCTGAGCGTCCCCCCTGCGTGGGCAAAGTGATTTGGGTGCAGGCTAACAACCTCCTGCGCTGCTCTACGTGCTTGCCAAGGAGCACACTACACTGCTGCTAAGCGTCACTCGTGGGTTACACTGCGGGTTCTGCGCAATTCCTACAGCTGGGTTAGCCGCGGCTCCAGCCTAGCGCTGTCAGCCCTACCTACCACACAGGCTGCCCCGCCTGGGGCTAATGCAGCCCCAGGAACTCTTTCAGAAGCTCACAGGTTTTCTTGTGGATGACTTCACGGAGTTTCCGCACGCGCCGGATGCTGGAGGCCCCCACAAAGCTGTCTGGCTGCAGGACAGCCATGCCGTTGTGGACGTCGCCCATGACAATGAGCTGCCCATCCACCGTGGTCATGTTGGGGCAAGGGCAGCTCCAGTCCATGTTCAAGAGCGTGATTTCCAGTGGTTCCCTCCCCAGGAATTTTAATCCCATTTTTTCATCTTTGAGGATCTCCTCCACCATCACCAGGGCATGTCCTGAGTCTTGGTCTTCGGTCAGCTCCGTGATCCGGCCCAGGATGACAAAGTCACTCTTGCAGAAGCTGGTCACCAGCTTCTGGCGCGGTTTGCAGGCCTTGCAGTGCGTGTTCTTCGGGAAAGGGCACATCTCTTCACAGGCCTCCCTGCTCTCAAAGTTATTCTCGTTGCCTCCACATCCACCATAAATGAAGGACTGGCACTGTTTGGTCAAGCTGTTGTAGGCCCACCTGGGCTCGTAGGCCTTGCAGTGCCCCTGGAGGGCCGGCAGGTTGCAGATGTTGACGGGGCCGTTCATGCAGGTTAGCATGCACAGCTCGTAGCTTTCAAAGTGGTTGAGGTTGCTGTTGCAGTTGCCATAGATGAAGGTGAAGCAGTTGTTCTTCTTTGCGTCGTAGTACCACCTGGTCTGCTCTTCCCCACAGTCCTCACTGTCTGGCTGCTTCAGGCACTCGTCGGTGGGAAAATGCGTTTTGTTTTGGGCCTCTTCGCTGGGCGTGGGCTCCCCTTTGGTGACTGACAAAGGGAAGTCAGCCCGGAGGAGGCCCCCGCTGTTCCTGGCGGTGCAGGTGTAGATGCCTGTGTCTTGGAGCTGGGTGTTGTAGATGACCAGCTGGGCGATGTTGGTGACCACGACGTTCCCTCTGACGTGGTTTGGCTTCATTATGACCTTGTCCTTCCCATCGGCCTGCTTCTCCCACGTGATCTCGGGCTTGGGCCGCCCTGCCACATCGCAGAGGAAGCTGACGGTCTCTCCCACGTGGACAGACTGGTGCACGGGGTTGTTCACCAGGACAGGCGGCAGGACATCCACCACTGTTGTCTCAGAATAGGTAGTAGCAGGGCGAGCTGTGGTTTCTGGTGGGATAGGGCTGGTGTTTGGCCAGGTCAGATGGTACCTACAGGTGACCACGGTCAGTGTGATGCCTTTGATGCAAGCCTCTGCATCCATGTAGCACTTGTTGTAGTAGGTGAGGCCGTCAGAGGCACAGGTGAAGCTCGGTTCCTTCTCACACCTGTCCTTGCACTTGCAGACAGGCTGCCCATCCCAGATGTCACACTCTGAGCCTTGCTGGACGCACATGAAGCGGTCGCAGGTGGCCTCCTTGGGCATTCCCACGGGCCCCTTCTTCCCCTTGACGTCCATGTAGCGAGCTGCCACACAGCTCTTTGTTCCACAGACATTGGGGCAGCACTTTTCGAAGGTCTCACACTCCTGCGGGCAAAGAAAATGACCTGATTGTTACTGAGGACAGAGCAGAGTCCTTTCTAGGGAGCCCAGAGACTCACCCAGAGGTGTGAGCTCAGGGGACCTGCTCTGCCACAGATATCTCTGGCCTGAAACTCGACGTCCCCACTGGCCACGAGCAGAGCCACCCCTCCATCTGCTCCCAAGAGGTGTCTAAACACACCAGGGCTTTAAGGGAGGATGCTAGAGAAGGAAAATACATTTCTATCCCTTAAACACTAATCTCACCATGTCTTCCCTAGAGTCACACGGGCTGCTGGACCACTGACCCCACCACCCCCCTTCTGCACTCCCCAGAATGCCTCAGGACAAGCCTCTGAGAAACAAGACCGGCTGGAAGGACTTATCCTATGGCTGGAGCAGTAATCCTCCTTATTTGCCACACAAGTATGTAAAGCATTATTTGAATTCCCTAGCAGCCTTCTCCTGGAGGTGAAGCTGCCAAGGATTTGTAATTGTTCACATTGTAGAGGAAATAATAGAAGACCTCAAAAGTAAGGAGCTTCTTGCTCCAAAACCAGTTTTGCTTTGGTATTTAGAAGAACAGTCCCAAACAGCTCTTTATGGCTTCTCTGGCCTATTTTAGGCCCTTTTCAAAGGCAGCATCACTCTTCCAGTGATTTATTACAACCCATCTCAGCTACAGTCAGCTCTGAGCAGCAGTTAATTTTAGCAGAATTTTCGTCTTCTGAGCAGAAAAGTTCTTTGCTGGGTGTGGCCACAGCTGCTGTGCTGCTGTGGATCACTCTAAGGGGCCATAAGAATGGCCCTTTAGAGTGCCCAGTGGGCGACACTTCCACCTCCATGACCCCCCAAAATCCAATGGCCTCACCACAAGTGAGAACAAAATGTTTTCTAAGCTACAAAGCAAATAGCTGCCCCTGAGCCCAGCACCCTTTCCTTTTTGGGAAGATGACCTAATACCACAACTCTTTTCCCACTTCCAGCTGCACTTTACTGGGTTTCAGAAGCAAAGTCAGAATCCAGAGCAGGAAACTCCTTGGGCTGAGGTTGAGGAGCAGCTCTAGCAAAGCTGGTAGCAGCGCCCTCAGCTGCTGGCACACCACTTGCTCCATGGCAGGTCCCAGCAGTCTGCTACCACAAAGCAAGAGCGAGCATTTCGAGCTAGTGGCCCCTGGCTTTCAGGTTTTGACCAGTAAATGATTAAAACAGCATCCTCTGCTGTGGGGGTTCTGCAGAAGTTTTTTCACTCCGTGCTGCACCTGGCAGTTGCACTAAAGGGGTTTATGTGAGAATGGTGAAGCAGCACCAGTGGTTTCAGCCCTAGCACATGGGAGCCCTCTGAGCAAATCTTTTTGTTTACCTGATGGCCTTTTTCTCTATACCCACCCCCCTTAGCCCTGCAGGAACAACCAGGCTACAGAACACAACCCCAGTGGCTTTTTTTAGCATGGCCCAAGCGGCTGCCAGCCTGCTGTGGGCTGCAGGAGCTGTGCTGCTGGCCACGAGGTAAGGGCAGGACCAGCAGGCATTTTCAGATGCCAGCATGATCCCGCAGTGCTGACAGGTTGAAAAATGGGTGTCAGGGCTGTAAGTGAAGCATGCTTTGAGCTGGGAGCATCACAGAGAACATCTGCCTGGTCGCTTCAGCCATGCCCCTGTTTTGCACTCCAAGCACGCTTTGTGTGTCAAGTGCAGCAAAGGCTGCCACTGTGCATGCTAAATGGAGCGATTTCCTGCGTGATTCCTCCCAGGAATATCCAGAGCCACCACCACCCAAAACCACGGTGACACTGCTAACACACCACAGTGCGGCCCCGAGGTTACTGAGCTCTGGTGCATCCCACTCAGGTGTTTCCTTTGATCGAGGGGAGCCAGCACTGTGCCCACAGCGGTGTGCCAGCTGCACACAGCTCCCCACTCCGCGGGTGGCTCGCCAAACCTTTGCTATTTTATATAGGTCAGGGGTCAATGCAACCCATGCGCTGCCTGCATCAATCCTCCCGTCCCCCACAAGACCGAGCTGGGGAGCCAAGCAGCCCAGCCATGCCGCCGCCGCGCAGGGGAGAAGCAGCCACTCACCAGGTCAGCCTCGCACTCCCTCTTGCAGGTGCTCTGTGCGTCCACCCACAGGTTGGGGTTCATGTCATTGGGGCATATCCCAGCGTGGGAATAGCGGATGGGAGGCAGAGCTCCCCCTTTCAGAGAGACCTCCAGAAGCAAGAGGACACTGCTCTTCCCCAGCAAGATCCACATCCACCGAGTGAGCAGCATCCACACCATCTCAGACCTTCTCCAGGGCAGTGGCAGTGGCCGAGCTGCAGGCAGTTCCTGTCTGCTTTGCTTTTGGTAAGCCTTCAATTTCTGAGGAACCCAAAGGCACCTGACCCCGGTAAAGACTTCAGCAAGCTCCTCCGCTGCTGCCGCTGACAGAGCAGCTTGGTCTGGACCTCATTGGATGAAAGGTCCAAGGAAGCTACCCCTTATTTTAAGAGAAACGCCAAGAGCCCGAGCAGAGTTAGCTCTATTTATACCCTGCCTCTGTTAACAAGTCAGAAAAAGTAAACTTGATTTCTTTGACAGGCACACGCTTCCTATGTCCTGGTGGCAGTCAGACAGATTTGTTGCAAGGAAAAAAAAAAAAGCTGGAAAGAGTTCAAAAGGCTGGAACTGGCACGGTGGGACCCCTGCATGTTCCTGAACGCAGGGAGGCCTTCTTAACCCCTTTAGACCTAAAGTACTTCCCTGTGCTAAGAATGGCATTTACTGCTGAAAGGGTGCTTGTCTAAACAGCAGGGACCCGGGACAGGGGATTTCCCCACGGCAAGGGGCTGCACAATCACTGCCGCAAGGGACAAGTAATAGGATTGAAGCAGTTAAAGCTGGAATATCATATTTTTAACAAAGGAAGTAGGGAAGAAATAACTCCTTTAAACTCGGGCTGACAAAGCAGTTTGTCTTCCTAACTCCTGCCGGGGCTCCTCCGGGCTTTATTCTCCTCTCTGGTGGGGAGGTTCCCAGGATGCTGGGTTTAACGCTCCCTCCAGCTCCACCAGCAAGACGTTAAAAGTGTCCCTGAATTCCTCCACATTTCCTGACAGCCAGGTCCCATTGTACAGTGCATTGCTGACCCCTTTAACAGCCACAACAACAAAAAAAAAAATAGTAGAAGTTCAACTCTATGGAAACCTGCCTAAAGGAATGTACAGCATTTCTACATTGGGGGGCGGGGGGGAATGCAGCCAGGCTCGGCTCCTCGTTCCCTGCTTATTACAGCAAGGGGCTGATCCTGCTTGTGCTGAACACGCGTCAAAGCCGAGCCGCAGCAGTCAGACCTGCTCAGCACCTTCCAGGATTAGAGTCTTTGGGCTGAATTCTGGGCTAGCCTGGACGCATCCTGCACGTTACTCAGTGCCCCCTGCGAGGAGCAGAGGAGTTTCCATCCCAGGTGGGGCCCAGCAGGGCAGGAGCAGCTGCTCTGCCTCGGCAGCGGGGACGGCTGTGCCCCTGCGCTGTGCCCAGCACTGCAGAGCCGTCGGACCTGGTGTGAGCAGCCTTTATCCGTGCACAGTTTTCCTCTCGGGTTTGTTACAGCAGGGTTGTTCCTCACGGCCGAGTACACCCAGCAGCGAACTGGGCCACCAGGCCAGCAGTGCCCCAGGCCACGGGACTGCCGCTCCTGCCCCGGTGCAGGGCAGCAGAGTCGAGCCTGGATGCTGCTTCCCGAAGCCACCTCTGGAAGGAAGGGAGAGCAACCTGGAGCTGCCCTGCCCTCAGCTACGGCATTTCTGTGGCAACCTGGGTTTACAGAAGAGGCTGCAGCATCCCTGCCCTGTGTGCCTGCCTTAGCCAGAGGCGCATCACTTGAATTTCGGGAAAAGTTGTCCAAATTCGCGGTTTCCCAGGGGCAAACCAGTGCCAGGCAGCACTTGGCGGCTGACGTCTCCTCTCCCAGACTTGCGAAAGCTGCGCGGTCCTGCGGCTGCCTGCAAAGCGTTTTCTGCAGGGCAGAGGCAGCCCCCGCGACGCCTGGGGAAGCCAGCCCGAAGTGACCTGCTCCCAGGAGTGCCTAAGGTTCTTACAGCTCCATTAGCGACACAGCCGCACGTATTAGTGGCTTCTGCTGACTAAACAAATGCACTTTGTCATGTCACACTGACTACAGACAGGGTCTGAAACCACCTCTGTGTGTGGAGCTGAAGGCAGCAGGCAACCTAAGCGCTGGAGCAGCTTTTAAACCTTCTTACCAGTGATGGGGAGCTGGTGGGCCCACAGTGTACTTTCAGCCTCCATCTCTTTTCTTAGTGCCAGAAAGCCATCCCCTTGCAAGTTTCAGCCATGCTGAACAACAGACTCACCCGTGTGGACCTGCCCTAGGTGAGATTCCCTTCCAAGGAGCTAAAACTAACGCTTTCCCCCCACACCCCTTCTCTCAGGCCAAGCATCCCTTGTGAAGAATCAGGCCCTGGTTTGCATCAGACAGATGGAGCAGTCTGCTGCTTTGCAGAGGGATACTCTCCAGGGACAGGTCAGTCCCACTGCAGCTTTCTGCTTTTGGCTCCCAGGTGCCACGTTCAGGGTGTGGTGGCTGGGATAGTGGAGCTCAAGAGGTTAATGAGCCCGGCTGAAGGAGCAGCTGCCCGGGTCACGTAACTCAGCTGATTCAACTGTGTCCCAGTTGCAGGTCAGTGGGGTCGGTCATGGAGAGGCCATCTGAATGGCTGTATTTGGTGTATTGCTACCCCAAATACTGGGCCAGCACTTGGCACAGCAGAGAGGAGCAAGGACATCTCATAGGAGCTTGGGCAAAGCAATTCTCATGAGTGCCAGGGCCAGCTTTGCTGGGTCACTGTGCTGTGCAAATGAGGCACAGCAGGAACATGTTCATGTGGGAAACTCTGCTTTCAGCTAACCTTTTGCATAGGAAGCCTCTCGGGGAACCAAATTCTGGTCTAATCCAAAGGAAACTGGACAGAGGCTGTGCCTGTCTGCCACACTCCCAGACCAGAGAGTGCTCAGCTCCATGAAGGATCAGACCCTTGGCCACCTGAACACAGCCATGAGAGAGGAAAACAGCACCATAAATCTGCCCATGAATGCAGGCAGGCAGCTCCTGAGGTCAGGGAAGGCACTGAGGACTCTGAATAATGCTCAGCAGCTGCCTCATCTCTGCCAGGACATCCCAAACATGCTGTTAACCAACCTGAGAAGCACTCCCCCAGTGTTCCCCCAGGAGGGGACAAGCCTGCACAGGCTGCTCCAGGCTGTCTCAGGGGCAGTGGGGCTCTGGCTGTCCCAGTATGGACACAGCTCTGCCGAATGCACTCTTGACTTGCACCAAGAGCTCTCTTCTCTCCTGGGTTAAATCAATTCAGCTCCACTGACTTCAGTGATTCAACCGGGTACTCCAGAACAGCACCAGCTAATGCCAGCTCTGGCAGGTCCCTGGGCATAGTCTCTTTGCTCTTTCTTGTTGTAAAGCACTATGCTGTTTTCAATCTTTAATATTAGAAATGGCCTCAAGTGGTCCAGTTTTGGAGGCTTTTGGGTGCATTGTTAGCAGTGTAAGCATATTTCAGCTTCCCCCTCATTAAGGTCAGGGTTCCCCTGAAGTGCCCACACCTGACAAGTGCTGGGTTTGGCTTCTGCAGCAGCCCGTGCGGGCAGCCGCTGCTGGCCAGGGCAGAGCTGGGGCAGAGCCGAGGCAGCTGCTGCTGTCTGGGTCAGAGCTGGGGCAGCAGCTGCTGGTTGGGGCATCCAGGGCAGAGCTGGGGCAGTGGCTGCTGCTTGCCGTGAGCTGCTCTGGGTCTGCATCCCACCCGGCATGCAGCTGCTCAGTGAGCAGAAGTCAATGCAGTTAGACAACGGGGCTGGGGCTGGGGCAGATCAGTCATGTCAGGGAGTTTATTAGGGGCCAGCTAGCACCCGGCCTGCGCTGAGCGGTGAGGCAGCAGCGCTGCTGGGATGGTTTGGCAGATGGCATCTGCCCGAGGCGTTATCTGCCAGTGCAAACACGCGGCTGATCATCAGCTGTGCTCTCCTGCTCTGCTAGTGTAAGCTGGGCAGGAAGCAATGGCAGGCTGATGATGGTTCATTACTGCGAGGCTTGTTCTGTCTGAAACAGCACAGCAAGAGGCAAAGAGGGGAGAGAGGAAGAGAATCGCCTGGTCAGCAGTGAGATGTGGGCAAGGACTGGGCTCAGAGGCTTCCTTCCACTGGCCCATCTCTCTCTCCTCTTTGGAGGCAAAACTTTAGGTATTCCACAGATATTTGCAGAGGCCGTGGAGCTGCTATCTTTGGAGCACCAAAATTGCAAAGGCTAAATGTTGCCTTAGAGCAGGAGAGTCCAAGTCACTTCCTAAAGCCCTTTCCAGCCTTCCTCCAACACCCTCAATGCTGAGTGAGACCAGCTCCATCAGTTGAGCTTTGAGATCCATAATGCAACACGGAAAGCCAAGAAGCACCAATCACAGCCCCAGCAGCATCACTGCAGGGCTCCACCTGCATGGGACAGAGGCTGGACAAGTGGCCTGTCACCTGCTGAACGTGGGGAAACCTGTTCCAGGCAGATGTGCAGCTGCAGCAGTGGGGCCCAAGCACTGCTCCTCACTGTAGGCTTTAGTGGTTTGCTTTGTGGCTAATTCAATGACAACACTTTAGGAAGTGGCCACCAAAGCCACAGCGTGCAAGTGGAGATGCTCTGATGCCTGGCAGCACTGCTGTGGGTGTATGAGCCATGACACGAGGACCTCGGGGCTGAACTGGCACACCTGCTGCTGACGATTTCCAGTTCTGCTGGGCTCCAGCGCAGTGTGGCTGAAAGCTCAGTGCCGCAGCACGGTGCGGGCCTGGCGCGTGCTCGGGCCGAGTGCTGTTTGCACCAAAGCTGGCGATGTTTCTCCAGGAACGTGAGTTAATTTAGTGCCACCTGTTGGAGGCTAATCAATATTATTAAACCCATAGCACAGATTCACTCCAGTCTGCAAATGAGCTGAATTTAACCTCCCTTATTTACTTTTAGGAACTTAAAGCTGAGAAGGAACTGCTGAGTATCAACCAGCACCAGCCACGAGAGGCTGCACTCCCAAGGCCCTGCTTCCAGTGGGCACCAGTGGCTTGCCAAAAAGCTACTCCAGTGTAGAAATGTCTCCTTGCTTTTGCTTGTGACGAGGTTCAGCTTCCGTGAACTGTAAGCATTTAACCTGCCGGGCTAAGCTGGTGTAACCCCTCAGCTATCTTCTTTCTGCCCTGAAAAGCCAAGTTTCTCCTGCCTTGTACTGTACTTCAGCTGGAGGAACCATCTCACAGTCACTCTGAGCTGGTGCTTTTAGAAAGTTTATAAACCTTTCAGTGGATGAGATCAGAGCTGAGGCTCTGTGAGGTGAGATAAAAATGCTGCAGATTTGCCTGGTTTTGTGCTTTGCTGTGAGACTTTGCCAGAGACTTTACCAAGTCACTGAATCTGCTGGTGTTTGGAAGCCCTCACTGTGGCTGGGAGCCTCTCCAGGAGATGCAGAGCAGAGCCATCAGGGCAGGGAGCTTTGGCTTCTCCAAACAACCTGGAGGTCCCAGAGCCACTCCCAGGGTTTGGTATCCAAAACTTCCCTATAAACAATAGCTAATGGTCACCAAATGGAACTGTTTCCATTTCTGCAAATATAATGGAATCCTCTCAGCATTAATTCTGTCTTCTTGGAATTTCAGTCTAAAGCAAGACAAAATTCTTTTTGACTGAAAATTTCATGCTGTGGTTTGGCTGTGCCGGCTGATGGTGGCACTGGCTACTGGCGGCGCAGTGCTCTCATCCTGCTCAGGGTGACCTCTGCCAGGAGCAGGCCCCTGCCTGGTGAGCTGGGTTTGGTAAGAGCCTTTCCAAGAGGCCAACTCTTGTGCTGTAGTTTGCACTCTTTTACCATCAGAGGCAAGACACCATCTGCTCAGCTTCTTTTCACCCAGATGGCAGCCATCAGAAATAACGATGCTCTTCTGGGCCACTGACACCATCACTCAAAGTGCCCAAAGGAGGTGGAATGCAGGCCTGGCATGCCTGGCATAAGCAGGGTGCTGCTCTCATGGCATCCTGTTGGCATCATATCTGCACACAGGCTGAAGGTGCAGGTGATGTCTGCAGAGCAGTAACAACCCACTGCCATCCACCCTTAGAGCAGCCAGCCCTGCCTTGTCTGACATTGCTTGGTGTCTGCACCCAATGGCTTCTCTCTGCTGTGGCCACCCCTCCTGATTTCAGCTGATTGTATGATTTGATTTTGATCCTTCATGGTTTGCAGCACAGAGCCCACCTGCAGCCCACATCACAGCCAGACTCACTGACATCCAGCACTTTCCTTTCCATGGCAGGTTCAAAGCTCACCAGTCCCCAGCTGCCTGGCTGAAGAGGCTCATCTAGTGCCACGGTCACCAGGCTCCCATGCCTGCAGGGCTGGTGAGCTGGGCTCCTTGCTGATCTGCCCAACTGCTGGGAGTGTGCTCTAATGACAGCTGCAGCAGCTGCTTCTGAGTAGGGAGCTCTGATGACATGGCAGCATCTCAGAGGTGGCACTGCCAGCACCTGGCAGTGGCCTCATGGCTCAGTCGATGGCAAATGTCCTGATGACTGCATGGCAGCAGGGAGAGGTCAGAGTCAAACGCTCCTGGGAATCCCACCCAGCACTCGTATTGTCTTGACCTGGAGGCCAGTTCAATCAGCTCTGCTTCCATGGAGGAGCTTCCAGGAGCCCTGTCAACAGCACTGGAATTATTTCAGCCCTGGCTTCAGTGAGCAACAGTCTGTGAGTTGTGACAATCCTAGAGCAGGATTCAGCCCTCCCAGAGCCTGCTGGCATCACTCTTGCTCTCTGCTTGTCCACTCTGGGGAAGCTGAGGGCAAAGGGACTCCCCATGGGGTACTTTGGCTCAGTGGGGTGAGCTCCTGCCGTGATGAGGGAGGCTTTGGGGTACCCTTGCTAAACCTTTGGCTTTGCTGTGTCAGCTGTGAGAAGAAGCTGGCCTGTGTGCCTGGGAAGCCTCCACAGCCTCACTGTGACCCCTGGCAGGAGCTGTGGCTTTGTCTCTGCCCAGCAGAGAGGGTCTGGAACTCATCTGTCTGTTGTAATTGCACACCTTTTTTCTTTGGGGTTTCTGTAACGCCACAGCAACAAGGCTCTGTGCAGGGTGACCGTCAGACTCCTCTGTACACTTCCCCAAATGAATCTCCTTTTCAAACCACATTTGTCAGCAGAGCCTGCTCCTGCCTCTGCCACATGCGTATTCTGTAGGCCCAGGCCACTTACTGCCTCAGAGTTGCAGCTTCCACCTCTCTGGAGGGGACTGGACAGCTCACGAGTGCGCGGAGGCAGGGTCTGGGACAGTAAGAGGCGACTGGGTGCGCGTTAGCTGCATGATAGTCCACCGCTAAGGCAAGCATCAGCCCTCTGCGCCCGGAGAGGTGCCTGAGCCGCACCTGAGCCGCGCACTCCCTTGCTGCCCAGAGATGGGCGCGTCGCGGGTTGGTGTCTGCATGGTCCTCCTGCTCGCGGTTTCTTGCTAAAAACAGTCCCTCTTTCTTCCCAGACACGATCCCACCGGAGCTGTTTATCTAAAAGCTCGAGGATGAGGGTCCTTGAGCTTATCACGTATGCCACTGCGGGCCCCTGCACCCCACTATACTCAGAACTCACCTCAGGCCTGGCTTGTACAAGACTTCCAGAGACCCTGTCCCCTACCCTTTAACCATTTCTCAACACAAGTGGATCAAGTGACATCAGTTTGTCTTTTAAACCCCTGCTTGTGGCCACTGCCTCAGAAGTGAGCTGTGACTATGAGACTGCTGCAACTCCAAAGCTGCCTGTAGAATGCAGAAGTTGTCCCTGCAGCCATTTGTGTCTTCAGCTGCAGCCTGACGCAAGCCTTTCTCTCTCACACACACTTTGCTTTTGGCTTGCCCATGGCTAGAGCCCCAGACCTGTTCCAAACACACCCTTGGTCTGTGCTTCCTCAGGCCCTGCTTGGTGCCTTGGGGCAGTCAGGGTGCCAGGCCCTAGCAAACCAGGTTAATGCACAGTGGAGGCTTACAGGGCCCCTAATCTTGATGACAAAATTAGTGGAACAAACGCTTCTTGTGTCACCAATATATATTATGTAAAGCCTTGTGACTTTGATTATGTGTCTAAAATACAGATTAGTCTGTTTGGGTGTTTGGTGCTGACCTCCAATAAGCTCCTCAAGTATTAGCAAGAATTTCCAAGTGGCAGGCAGGCAGAGGTGCTGCTCTCCCTAATCCCAGTCACCAAACTCCAGCAGCACAGCTGAGTGCTTTCTGGTGCTTTCCTCAAGGCACTGGGGGATTTCTTTCTCTGACCCCTCCCAACAGCCTTTGTCTTCTCTCCCCTCTGCTGATGTATTACAAATGTTGAAAGATTTAACTAACTCCTGGATTACAGCCAGGAAGACAGTGAGGACAAATTTAGCATAGGAGGCAGAGAATGCAGCAGCTGGGAGGTGATGCTGTCGATCTCTATGCTAATTCCTCCCTTGCACTGCTGGGTGTCTGGATGGAAGCCCACCCAAGTCAGTGGGGAGCTCCTGAATGGCCACATCTCAGAAGTGTGGAGAGTGCACAGGGCACAGCCCCTGTGTGTAACTGATTATGGTTTGCACTTGATGCCCATAACAACCTTTTCTGCTCAGTTTTCTGGATTAGTACATCTCCTGGCTCAAAGGGAGCTGGGCTCACACCTGAGGACCCTATCCATGACCACAGCACAAGCAAGAAGAACCCTCAGGAGGAGATGCTTGGATCCATGGCACAGCACTGCAGCTGTCGTTACCTGGAGCCAAACTGGCTTTAGGCACACTGCACAATTTCCAGTTGTTACCAAAACCTTCTGGACTTTTTACCCCGGAGCTGAGGTGCCACCTCCCTCCAGTCCCAGGTCTCTGGCCTGTTCATTCAGAAATTATTTATTTGTGCTGCAAAGAGGAACAATTAACAATTGGTTTGTTAAATCAACAAATGAAAAAGAGCCACACCTGATTTCTCAAGGATGTGGCCGCCTGGGCCCCTGCAGACAGCCCTGTCCCCAGATATTAGAGCTGTTTTCCAACCCTCCAGCAAATTCAGCTTTAGAGAAACTGAAGGCAGGGCCACAGCCACCCTGCCCGAGGTGCTCCTCCTGCCTGACACCAGGCAGTTGGAAACTGCCCTGTCCAAAGCTGTTGCCTTTGGTGCCTCTGACAGTGGGTACAACACACCAGAGACCTGCAGAGGATGATGTGTCTGTGCTCCTCTTGGGCACTCGCCTCGGTGCTGCACGGACACCAGCTGAGCACTGGGTGACACAGGCTCAGGCTTCACATCGTGGGGGTTTGAATTAAAGCCAGTTCACCCACAAACTTTCCCACAGGGACTTCGATGAGACCAGCACAAACTCTGGTGTAACAAACTGCATCTCCCATGGAACCTCAGTTTTCTGCTCTGGACTTGTCTCCTCCACAATCAAACTCTCCCTGAAAGCCCAGAGTAAGCAGCATAAATTAGCTCAGATCTAGGAGAATATTTGGCTTGGCTTTTAATTCACTCCATCTTCACTGACCACCAGTCCTGCCATTCCCCTGGCCCTTGATGCCATAAGCACCTTAAATCTCTCTCCGTGTCTGCACACACATGAAGTGTAATGTTTGAAGCTATGTCTAAACCTTTACACAAGTGCAGAGTTGGTTGAAATTGGCAGAAGCATTATTGTGGTGGGCTGGGTGGGGACGGGGTGTTTGAAATGTGACCCCACTGCTGTATCAGTGTGTGACTGGGAACGAAGCCTTTAAAAAGAGGATTTAACAGTAATTTTAAATGACTCAGAACTTGGTTAAAGGAGTCGAGGAATGAAATCTGAAATGCAAAGGGAGTGAAATGCTTTGTAAACCCTAAAACCCCTGAGGCAGACAGCAGACAGCATCGTTTCTCCAAAAAAGGAGAAAAGGAACAATCCAGAGGTTCAGCCACAGTCAGAAGCTCACAAACAGGAGTTATTGAACCTAACCCAGTGAAATCTGCAAGACTGCCCAGAAGACAGAGTGGCCCAACTCAGCCTTGTGGTTACTCCAAGCAGCAGCAAAATGTCCAAGCATGCAGCAGCTGAGCACTGGCTCTGTGCTGCCAGGCATCCTCAGAGCTCCCAGCCATGCCCATGGGCTGCCAGGGCTGTGCCGTGGCTGAGGGCCGTGGTTCCCTGAGGGTGGGGATGGCACAGAAAGCGAGGAGTACCTGCAAATCACAAACCCAAGCTGTCATTGCTGCGGGCCCCACGCACACTCGTGCTGTAGCTCACTGCTCAGCGTGCTAGCGGCCAGGGACATGCGGCAGTGCGTTTGGAGGAGGCAAAGTGGCTGCTCGTCTTTGAGCACCCACACCACGGGCACGCAGCACCGGGTGCCAGTCCCAGCGCTCCCAAAGGTGGTGGCCAGCCCTCATCCAGCGCCTGCCTCTGCTCAGCCAGAGCCGCAGGAAGGGAGCTGTGCCCTGCACAGCTACAGGCACTCTGGGGGGTTGCCAAGCCCAGCATCAACCTGTGCCAAACGGGAAAGGGGAAGAGCAGGGACAAGGCACTTCTGGATTTTGCTCTGCTTTGGTGGGTACAGCACTAGAGTCCATAAACAGGGAGGGGGCGTTGCAAGTGAGAGGTTTGAGGCTCCAAGTGTGCCAGAGGTGGCAACAGGGAACTTGCTGCTAATCCTCTTCTACATAGCCTTTCCGGTAGGAGGAGATCTTATGACTGCAGGGAGTACATCGTGAGCAGCAATGGTGAGCCCGAACTGCAGTGAGCAGGGCTTGGCACTGCACGACAGAGTGGGACTCTCATCCCGAGAGAGCGTGAGAGAGACCAGCCCAGGACATCGCCTGCTGACTTCGAGTGCTTAAAAGCCCTGGGAGGGGGAGAAAGCGCTATAACCGCCAAGGAATCATCTCGCTGCGCGGGTTCCCTACAGCACCGCGGTGCTCCTCCGCACGGCATGCGCCGCGCCCGAGCTGCCTGCGGACGCTGGCTGCGCCCCGACCGCTTCCGAGCCAGGGCCCGGAGCCTCCTGCTGTCCCAGCGCGACCTCTAGCGGCGCGGCACGGCCTCAGCGGGGCCGCTCCTGAGCCGCTTCCGCGGTTCCGCATACAGCTCTGGGACAGGCTTTTCCTCTTGGATTGGCTGTGGGATTCTCCCAGATTTCACAGACTGGGGTTGAAAGCTTTCACAGTGCGCTCGAGAGCGTTCTGCTTCCTGGAGCACGTTGCCAGGGCTGTCGCTTTGTCTTTGTTACAGCATTGTGCCACAGATGCTGAAAAGAGCTCTGGGTTGAGCTTTCACTGCCAAAGGAAGAGAATCAGAATAGGAAGATGCGGGCCACAGCAGAGCCCGGGTGAAGGCTTGGCCACCCAGTGCTCTGGGGCCAAGTGCAAGGTCCTGCACCTGAGTGGGTGCAATCCCAAGCACTACTCCAGGCTGGGTGGAGAATGAATGAGAGCAGCTCTTAGGAACAGGACCGGGGGGAGGAGGGGGTCTGAGGTGATGAAAAGCTCAACATGAGCCTGCAGTGGGAGTGCAGCCCAGACACAACCCTGTGCTGGGCTGCAGCCAGAGCAGTGTGGGCACAGGGCAAGGGAGGGGATTCTACCCCTTGGCTCTGCTCTCCTCAGACCCCACCTGCAGTCCTGGGGGCACTTCTGGAGCCCCCAGCACAAGCAGCACATGGAAGGGTTGGAGCCAGTGCAGAGGAGGCCACCAAGATGCTGAGAGGGCTGCAGCAGCTCTGCTCTGAGGGCAGGCTGAGAGAGTTGGAACTCTGCAGCCTGGAGAAGAGAAGGCTTTGAGAAGACCTTGGAGTGGCCTTCCAGGAGGGCTGGAGAGGGACTATTGACAAGGTCTGGTAATGACAGGACAAAGGGTAATGGATTTAAACTGGCAGACAGGAGATTGAAACTGGATGTTAGGAAGAAGCTCTTTGCAGTGAGAGTGGTGAGACACTGGCACAGGTTGCCCAGGGAGGCTGTGGCTGCTCCCTCCCTGAAGGTGTTCAGGGCCAGGCTGGATGAGGCCTTGAGCAACCTGTTCTACTGGGAGGTGTCCCTGCCTATGGCAGAGGGTTGGGACTGGATGAGCATTGAGGTCCCTTCCAACCTAAACCGTTCTATGATTTGCAGTTGTCCCTAGGTAAATTCATTTGTTAATCACTCCCTAAACCAAATGGTTTCTCCTAAACTTGGTTGTGTCTTGGTAGAATTTGGGCAAAGCTCTTGCTCATCCTGCTGCAGCCTGCTGCACGCCATCAGCAGTGTGTGCTGTGGTGTGAAGAAAACTCCAGAGTCACTCTGCCACCCTTCCCCCTTTAAAGTCACAGCCGCTTGGGTGCTCCCTAGGCTGGTCTGCAGGGCTGCTGGGCAGCCAAACACCAAGGTCCATCCTGTGAGCCCTCTCCCAGCAGCTACAGCTGCGGTGTTTCGAGACCTCCTTACACCGCTACCTGGTAACCGTTCGGTGAAGGCTGCGGGCACGGTCTGCACCGGACTGCCAGCAGTGCCACGGCGAGCACAGCGCCGCCCGGAGCGACTCCTCAGCCCTACATTAAGCGGCAGGTTAACCACGGCGCTGCTAATATGGGAAGTGAGCAATAAACAAGAGGCAGTGGTAAAAAAGCAACAGAGCATCTTAGCACCAATTTCTCATTGGTGGCAGACGCTGAGCCAGAATAGAAACCCTGGTTTAAAAAAGAGCTCCTCGACACCTGCCAGAGTGCTTTAATGAAGAGTGTGAGCCATGTGCCAGGGAAGCTAGAGCTGGGCAGAGGGGTGTCCGGGGAAACCCCCGCTGAGTTTTCTCCCAGCCCGGGACCCTGGACCCTGAACCCATCCTCGCCGGCCATGCCCGGCCTCAGCCCACGATAACTCAGGACTAGGAGGCAGGAGCCAGGCTGTGAGGCTTTAAAACGGCCCGAATGGAGGAACGCCAGCGCGGTGCGCTCCGCCCGGCACCGCCGCTCCCCGCTCTGCCCAGGGCCCGGCTCCCCGCCGACCTCCGCGCAGGGCGGGGGCCACTCGCTGTGCAGGGCAGGGAGCCCCCGCGGGAACGCGGCAGTTCGAGTTCTCGTCCCGCGGCACCCCGAGCCTGGGCAGCGGCTCCCCCCCGGGCCGGTTTGCCCTCGGCGGAGGGCAGCGCAACCCGCGCGCGGCCCGCCCCGGGCACAAGATGGCGGCGGCCGTGGGGGCGCCCGGCGCAGCGGAGCCCGGCGGCAGCGGGCGGCAGGGCGGAGAGGGCTCGGCGGCGCGGCGCTGAAGGAGGCCGCCCGGCCTCTACCGCCTCGTCACGGGCTCCGGCGGCCCGGCGCGGCGGGGTGGGGCTGCGGCCGCCGCCGGACCGAGCGGGGCGGGGGGCGCTCTGCCCGGCGTCGGCCAGCCCCGCGCCCTAGCACCGGCGATGAGCGGCGCCGCGGAGGCGCGGGAACTGGAGGAGCGGCTGCGGGAGGCGGCGGCACTCGGGGATGTGGAGGAGGTGCGGCGGCTGCTGGGCGCGGGGGCCGACATCAACTCCCGCAACGAGATCAACGGCTGGTGAGCGGCGGCGCCGGGCGGGGGGCGGGAGCCGGCGCCGAGGTCGCAGCGCCCTGCGGGCGGTCCCCGCGTCCTCCCGCGCGGCCGGTTGCCGGGGCAGGCCCGGAGCTGGGGCAGCTCCTGGCGCGGGAGGCTGGCGCTGCCGCCGCCGCGCACGGGGGACGGCCAGAGGCGTGCGGAACCGAGGACTCCCCGCGTGAGCGGAGCGCCCCCCGTTAGACAGGGGCGAGCAGCCCCCGGGGCACGCCTGTCCGTTCCTCAGCGTTCCTGTTTACACGAGCGGAAACGTTAATCACAGTATCATCATCATCATCAGGGTTGGAAGAGACCTCACAGATCATCAAGTCCAACCCTAATCTCGGGAGGCTTTGCGGTTTACCGCTAAGGAGGATGTCGGTGAGGGGAGGCTGCCCTCCTGCCACCTGTCACTGCGTGCTTGCTCCAGCGCCCCTGCTGAAGTGGCTCCAGTCCTCTCGAGAACAGCAGTGCGAGTCGCCCTTCGCAGCAGCCAGGCAAAGGAGGCTCTTGCCCTGCGGGACTTGAGATAGGTTCCTAAGTTCAAAGAGAGTGATGCAGTGAAGGAAACTTTATTCCCAGTTGTCGCTCTACATGCAACTCAGCTCAACCGCCGTGGGCATGTGAGGAGGAGGAGCCGGAGATGGATCTGAGGCTGACATCACAACCCTTCCTGTTTCCTTCCCCGCAGGACCTGCTTGCACTGGGCCTGCAAGCGGAACCATGCCCAGGTGGTGTCTCTCCTGCTGGCTGCAGGTGCCGACAGGCAGCTCCTCACGGCCCGAGGAGAGCTGGCTGCAGAGCTCACGTCGAAGGCAGACATCCGCAAGATGCTGGGAGGTACCTTCACCTGTCCAGAGTCGTCCTGAATTCCTGCTCTAAAGGCTAAAATGTTGTCAGAGCTTTATCTGAGGCAGGAGATGGGCAAAGCTTTGGCTCGCACAGCTGTGCTTCAGCAGGTGGCTGCACTTTACAGCCCTCTTTTGGGCAGACTTGGGGGTCTCCGTGGGAAGGCCTCGTTCTGAGCTGTGTCACCAAGGGGCTGAAGGGTTGTGCACTTTGGGAAGGGTGCTGCCATGGCCCTCTTGGCACTGAGCAGGAGCCAGCATGCAGGCTGCAAATGGAGGCTTGTAATCTGACAGATCACAAGAAGTCTTGCAAACCCATTCAAAACCACTGCAGCCCTCTAGAATTCAGGGCTTCTGAGCATTTTGTTATGCTGTGATTCACAGCACAGTTAATATTTGCCCCATAATTCTGTCATCTTACACTGTTTGTACTTGGAGCGAGCATGTGAGGTGTATGTGACACTGCAGAGCAGTGCCAGTGCCTGCTGCCAGCAGCAGGGAGCTGTGCTCCACGGGACCATTTTAAACCGCTTTTCCTCTGAACTGTGATGTTCTGCCTGCTGCTACCTGCACTCCACTTTCTCTCTGCAGTTGTCTTATGTGAAGCTGCCGGTGAATCAGGGCTGAGGTTCCAGCAGGCACAGCTGAAGAGGGCACATCCTTTGCATGAGCATTTTGGTTTTCATTTGGGCGAGCTGCTCATCTCTTGGCCTTAGTTCATGGCAAATGATTTGTGTGTAAACTTAAGTGTAAACTGCCCTGTGCCCCTGAGCGAGCTCTGCTGATGGCTCTGTGCAGCTCTCTCCACACACAAACACACAGCTCTTACTCTCTGGAATGGTTTTATTCTGGAGTGTGGTGCTGTTGAGCAGAGCTTTCTGAGCTGCTGTGGCATTCACGTCCTGTAACCCTGGGTCGGACAAGAGCGTCCTTTGCAGCAGTGCTGTAAGCACAGGGGAGCTGCCTTGGTTATCACATCAGCCACTCCCCTGGTGTGACCGCAGGTCATCGGTTAGCGTGGGTCTCAACAAAGTCTTGCCAGCAGTGTTGTGGGAAGCATTATAAGAGGAGGCTTGGCAGGGAGCTCCTGATCAGTCAGCTGCTTAGAAAGCACTGCTGGGAATGGTTTGTCTTTCAGCAGCACTTTTTTTCCCACTTTGCCTTTAATAACTACAGCACATGGTGGAAATGTGTGGATGTTTCTTTGATGTTTACAGCTGTTTGCTGTCAGGTGCTAGGTGCTGGTGTACCTGAGCCTTTGATACCTGGGAGTGGGCTGTAGCTTTAAGACACAATAGGGAAGTTAAGGATGCTGACAATTGGAAATCTCTGTCCAGTAACACAGTGGCTTTTTTCTCTCTCCACCCCACATCCCCCATTCCTGAACTCCACTAGTAGAGGAAGAAATGGAATGTCAAGGAGTGAAGGATCTGAATTTGCCACTTGTTGCGAACTACTTGTCCCAGCTGCCTTTCCACTGTGCTCACACTGAAGAGAGCATCGGGGGCAGCCTGGCCCAGCTGGAGAGCAACTCCCTCTGCTCTGCTTCCCCGGGCGAGTGCAGCCCCAGCTCCCCAGCTCCGCAGGCTGATGATGCTGGTACCCCAACATCGTGCAGCAGCCCAGAAGATTTTCCAGCAGCTGCTGCCATGGAGCCACTGCCAGTGCCAGCGGCAGCTGTCACAGCACCCCCCAGCCCTGCTGGCTGGCCCAGCTCGCCCCACGGCCCCAGCCCGTGCTTGCCCCATGGGCCCAGCCTGCACTCACTAGCTGCAACCGGGCAGGCAGCACCGTTGCACCCCAACAGCTCGCCCTCGGCTCCTGCCACGGCCCTTCAGCCCCTCTTCTTCACAGGAACGCTCCCATGTAACATGCAAGGTAATGCCGTTGGATCTCCCACCCTTCCGGTACCTTCTGTGCCGTGGTTGGCTACTGGGCAAAAGGTGGACGTGGGACAGTGCCAGGGGCTTTGAGTTCTTTGCCCAGAAGAACCCAGAACTGTTTCTGCCCTGCCCAGCAAAATGGCTGTGGCCTTGTCTTGGAACCATCCTTTACGAGCTAGTGGGAAGAGCAGTCCAGGCAACACAAAAATTCAGGCGTTGCACTGCATTGTTTGGCCTCGAGCACACCTCTGGTAGCTTGGTAGCAGCTGGCCTCCTGACTGGGTCCTTGCGAGGGGCCTTAGGACGTGGCTCCCCCTCCTGTTTCCTGCTGTTCATGTGGAGGCCTCTGCTGAGTAGAGGCTCCTCAGTGAGATTCTGGCTGTTGCTTTGTAACCCCTGAAGTCAGAAGGCAATGGTAAATGTGTTAGTGTTTGGGTTGG
Source organism: Pogoniulus pusillus (assembly GCF_015220805.1). Classification (NCBI taxonomy): domain Eukaryota; kingdom Metazoa; phylum Chordata; class Aves; order Piciformes; family Lybiidae; genus Pogoniulus; species Pogoniulus pusillus. Next base: position 363,343 of record NC_087274.1, on the reverse strand, counting down.
GGTTTATTGAGGGGAAAAAACACTTTTAATTTTTTTTTTTCCAATCAGAACTTGTGCTTAAGGTGAGAGTCCAGAACCTCAGGGACAGCGACTTCATTGAGATTGAGCTGGACAGGCAGGAACTGACCTACCAGGATCTGCTCCGAGTGAGCTGCTGTGAGCTGGGCATCAAGCCTGAGCACGTGGAGAAGATCAGGAAGTTACCCAATACATTGGTGAGGAAGGTAAGAGCTGCGAGATTAACCTGGCTTGGCTCTTCACAGGGCTCAGGGAAGGCATTCATGTGAACAGAGTCTCACCTTACAAAAACAACTGAGTGCAGCTCACAAATAGCAAAGGATGCTGGACTTTGCTTAAAGCTTCCGCTGACCTCAAAAACGTTCCTCAGAACAGGCAGAGCACTGCAGCACCTACAGCACAGGGAACCATTGCAGCTGCACTCCCTAGAGTACCAGGAGCAGCTCTTTACTGCACTGCTAAGGTGACTGCCAGGCACTGCCATGGCATTTGCTTGTCTAAAAAGAACAAATGGTCGGGGGGAGTCCCCACAAATTGGCTTGTGATTTATAGAGGCTGTTAGCAAGGGACGGTGCCTCTGCTGGAGGCCTTTGGACACAGCTCTCTGTGCAGTGACATGCACAGACACAGACACATCCCAGCAAGGCTCCAGCAGCAGAAGCCCAGAGGTGCCTTGAAGGAGGCTGTATCCTGGCAGGGTTTTTTTTGGTTAATTGTGCCTGTCACTGGCTGTGGCCTCCCAGGAATTTGGTTTGACTTCTTGTAGCTATGACTGTAAGTAGCACCCAGGAGCATTTAGCAGTAACCTGGGGTTCTGTCTGGTCTTTCAAAGGACAAGGACGTGGCCAGGCTGCAGGACTTCCAGGAGCTGGAGCTGGTTCTGCTGAGGAGCGCCGCGTCTCCCCTGGCCAGCAGAGCCTGCTACAGCAGCACTGCGTCCAGGCTGACTTACTGACTGCCCCTGGGGCCCTGAAACTTAAAATAGTAATCCTAACAGCCACTTAGCTAAGAGCTTATCTTGTATTTGATAGTCCTTCTGCTTTTTTTACTTGATACTGTACTTAGGCCAGGGACACCTCACTTGCCTGCTAACGTGCCATGCCCCACAGCTGCCAGCAACAGCCATTGGTTGTGTTCAGCAGTAAGGGGCAGGAGACTCAAGCACAGGCAGGGAGAGCGTGGCGAGCACTCCCACCGTGAGCAAAGCAGGCTCATGGAGAAGAGATCCAGAAGCTTTTCCTGTGGCATTATGCAAGGTTACACCTTTTGGAGGGGGGGATGGGATTTGTTTTCTTTTGTACAGAGCACTGTGGTGTTGACCTGTGCACCACAACTTTTCCTGCGCACTGGAGGTGGAGGGGCAAGGGAGGAGCTTTTTCTGGATGTGAACTGCTGATTTTTTTTCCCCCCTAGCATTTATTTTTCCTTCTATTCCTGCCAGGCTGCAGCAGAGCACAGTCGCTCTTTGTTGATGCTGACATCAGCCTTGTATCAACAGCCATTGGAGCAGCAGGGCTGTCCCAGAAGCTCCCCTCCCAAGGGCTCTGTTGAGCAAGGTCAGGACAGAAACCCTTCTGAGACCAGAGGAGACACTTGGCCCCGGCTCCAGCCTTTCACCAAGTTACTCAGGCTGTAAGCGCCTGTTCCTTGTCCTGGAAGCAAGGATCAGCCTCTCTCCAGGTGCTCTAACAGACCCTGCTAACTTGCCTCCATCCTGGCCCAGCCCTGGCCAGAGCTCTTGGGCAGCTCAGGACTGAGACAGTATGAAGTAAAACTCCCTGATTAGGGCTCCTGCTGTGCTTTTATTGTAGGACAGTGAAAGAGTTTCCAGTTTAACAACTCCATTTATCTTTTCAGCATAGCTTGGAAGGTAGGCCACAGAATGTGCAATAACTGTTTGTGAAGTAGTAGTTTCATGGTTCCCAAGGAAGAGGATCTACTTTCCTGTCAGTTCCCTGTTCAGGAAATGGGTGCAAAGTTTAAACAGCTTTATTTGCTCATTTCCACAACTCAGTGTTACTCTCAAGCTGACTCTTACTAAGTCTATGCATTCAGAGAACTATTTTTGTATGCTTTAAGCAGTTTGATAACTGTAAGGCAGAGCAGTGATGGTACCTGGGCTTTGTTGGGTTTGTGTTTGCCTTGACCAGTGGCACGAGGACTAACACTATGTTTACAAACCTCGTTGTTCTTCCAAGGACAAGTTTTGTTTGCACTATGAACTTGAACTGACACTGCTACTACTCACTTACCCGAATTAAAATATCTGTTGTTTCAAGTGCTCAGTCTCTTACTCAGGGGCAGGATGATGCACAGCACTCCAGAGGGCAGGGTGCACCTTGGACAAGTCACAGGCCAAGACATTTTTAACACCTTACAAAAGACTGTCAGGCTCTCAAAACCACTACAGAGAAAGCATGGAAGTGCTGCCATAAGCTGCTTGCCTTCTGCTCAGCATTCCTGGGAGATCTGAGATGATCCTTACCTTGGCTTTGAGCTGGCAAAGGGACACTTCACAGCGCTGGCTCAGTTGTTACAGTCAGCTCTGAAGGTAGCTACCAAAAAGGCACCAGGGTTCCCATGCTCTGAAAGACTCGAGTTCTCCACTATGCCAAAGACACATCCAAGCACCACTATCAGACATGTCAGAATTTGCATCTCAATCCAACTTCCTACAGGCTGCCTCATTTTATCATCTACGCCTCTGCAAGGTAAGGGAGCAGTGTAACAGATCAGCGCGATGGAAGGTGCAAGGTGAGCTCCCCTGTATGTAGCACAGAGGCTGCCACTGCTCCCCAGCTCTTAGCTCATGTCCCACACTGGCGGGCAGTGACTGTCCAAGCCCTGTCTGCTCTGGAAAGGTCCAACGCCCGCACTGTTCCCATGACTTCTCCACAATTCCTCACCCAGCTGCAGCAGCAGCCACATGTTAGGGGACACCATCCAACAGCTGCCTAACTACTGAGAAAGTCAACTTGACGTGCTGATAGCACCAGCACACACACACCACAGAAGAACTAAGCATCCAGATGAATGGACTGAGCTTGCAGACAGGAGTCATTTATTAGGAAAGAAACTCAAGTCTTATTAAACGTTCAATGACAGAGACAATAACATCTGTAACAGAAATTCAGATACTTTATTTCCATTTCTGGTATATCAAGAGGCTAGGAATAGCTTAGTTGTAAAAATGGGAATTCATTTTAGTTCGATTCACACAAATACTAAACATTTATTCTTGTGTTTTCAAGTCCAAGAATGGAAACTTGCAATTAAAACACTGAGCAAGCATGTGTTCAGGTTATGTTGGTTTCTTATCTTAAAAAGTCTCAAAGAAAAAAAAAAAGATACAGGACTTTTATACTCAGTAGCATATGTGCCATTAGCAACACCTCTTTCTGACTCTGGGAGGAAACACCAGTCCTGCATTAAATTTTAGATATAAAAAAAATAAAAATTTCTAACTCAACTTTATAATTTTCTACGCCACTACAGCTTTCTGTCACCTCATTTTAAAGCAGATCTTCAGCTTAAGCTGTCTTCCGCTGTCTTCACAGACTCCTCACGTAGCAGTCCTAGAAAGCAAAACGTTGGGAAAACAGACAATTAGCCAGCAGCAAGAGCAGTTGGTTTGCCACTCCTACACACTGGCCCAGTTGTTAGCTGTCACCTTAACTCTACAGAAATGGCAACATTGAACAGGCCTGGCTTTAGCAGCAACAACGCAGCATTAATAGTTCACTCATCATTTTTATGAGTTCCTAGCATAAATCATGAAACTACAGTAACAAATCAGGTTGCCAGAAGCTCATTTATCAGCTGCGCTCTCCACTGTTAGTGCCTTAATCAGGAATACAGCTAAAGACCTTCTGCGAGAGTAAGAAAGCTCTGTCAGGAGTGGGAAAAAGCTCGACGTTTTCCTTTCATACAGGATTTGCATTCCTCTGGTGTGGCTGCTTTGCACCCAGCAGCCAGTTTCTCAACGTACATCCCTGCCACGGATGCTGCCAACACCTGCTGGCATCTGTCTCTATCTATGCTGGCCTGAGCAGGCTGTCGCCAGCCTTTTCACTGCCCTGTGCTCTGGCTGGCTGCACGCTCCTACACAGTAGGAAATATTAAAGACATACCTCTGAAAGACTTGAATTGCATTGAAAGTAACAAGGCGGTTATTACGCAGTGTTTATTGCATTTTAAACTCTTAAAGATATCTAATTCTGGGCAGCACTGCGTCCCTACACACAGTCGGAAGAAAATCCAGTCTGTTAACATCGGGGTTACAGAGGTCACACAATACACAAAGTCCTTCCCACTAGCTCGAAAATCAAAAACACAACAGTAAGCTTAAAGAGTACAGGCAACAGCATTCAAACATGGATGTGGGTAGAGAAAGGAGTACCTGGCATGAGTACCTGCTTAGTTTGACTGAATCCTTGATTTTTAATTTGGCTTTTCATGGGCCGCTCACAACACCAACGCTGTGTGAGGTATGGTAGTCAGCTGCAATAATTCATAAACCCTACACTTCCATCAATCCAATGCTACTGGCTCTCGAGTTACAGAACAAACTGCATTAGAATGCAAGGCAATCAAGCAAAAAATCTGGAAACATCCTTGACAAAGAAATACCAGCAGTTTATATGAAAACAAAGTAGTCCAACATGTGCCTCAAATATTAAGAGTTAAAGCAAAAGTTTCTGCCTATGTACCAACACAATATGGACTTAAATACAAAAACAGTTCAACTTAAAAAAAAAAACAAAAAAGAGAACAAAATCCCTACAAATGAAAAAGGACCATTCATTGTGCTAGTGGTGGCTACATTACAGATACGTCCCAAAGAGGCACACTAATGGGGCACGAGTCTGCTACAAAAGAGCTGAGACAAAACAATGTACCTCAAAATGTTTTGCAGGACTACATTGTCCTTTCCTTCAGAAGGTGCTTTAGTATGTCTTCTTACTTGGCTTAGCTCCATCTTCATCTGTGCATACTTACGCTGCACTGTTAAACAGTAACAAAAAGCCCTAATCAAAGTTTGCAATAATGCACTTACCTCTGTCCGATCTGAGGTCATATCAGATCAGTTTTAATTGGACTGAGTGTCACCTTCAGATTTAATGTCTTCACTGGTCCCATTGACCTCATTCTTAGTATCACTCTCCTTCGAGTCTGTATTTGTGTCTTCACTCTGTTTTTCTCGACTACTGGACTTCACACTACTTTTTTTATCATCAGATCCCCTCTTTTCTGCCATGAAAGAAGACATTGACCATGGATTTCAAAGTAAAAACAAACATTGCACATGTGAGATATACATTGAATACAAACTGCAATCATCACTTTCTACAGCAGTAACAGCAGTACTCAAAAGGTTACAGATACCTCAGACACCGTGCTGGAGTGGAGAAGGTACCCCACAGGGCAGGGGGACAGGACAGGGTGAGGAGGGGAAGGGACCGGCTCCTGACAGAGGCAGCTGCTCTGCTGTCCGCTGAATGCACAGTGTGGGGGGAAAGGACTGTTGAGAAGTTAGGCAAATGCAGAACTGTGGGGTGTGGCTTCCTTACTTATCACGGGGCTCTTGTCCCCAGGCTGCACTTTGTGACCCGTATGGCTGCTGTGGTGTGCAAGTCTCATTCAGCACAGCTCCTGGAAAGAGCATTAGCAAAGAGTGATGGACAGTGCTCCACTGCAGTAGCAAATAAAACCATACTTGCCAATTAAAAACCCATTAAATATCTGGGGCACCAACATTATCAAGCACCACGAACTCTGAAGGCGGGGCTTGCCGTGCCAGTCACAACTCCCTTCCTGCCCAGGATGCCACGGCAGCTGCACTATTAGCTCTCCATGTTATGAAAAGGCAGCTGTTTGCAATCCACTTGTAAAAAGGCTTGGGGGCACAGTTTGGAGACAGATAAAAAGCCCTAAAATTTTCCCAGGGCAAGGAAGGAGCAGTTGGGAAGGACCCCATAATTTGATCATGAATTGGAAAGTTGACTGAAGAGTTTGATACACTGCTAGAAAAGTCATCTTTCCCTCAAGGATCTTCAAAGAAGGAAGGAAGCCAGAAGTAAAACCACTGTCATGGAAATAAATGCATTCAGTGTCAGAGCTGCGTGCCTCGTCTGTACATTCACAGTTTGCAAATATCCCCTCTTTCGGTATCATTTCACACCAGAAAATTCAACCTTCCATCAGCAAAGACACTTTGGAGAGAAAAAAAGGGCATTTGAAAAACCAACCTCTCAGATGTGGTCACACAGAATAACATTCATGCTCTTTTCTCTGCTCCCTCCCTGCTCTCCAGGCCATTAAATCAATCCCAATAACACACAGGTCTATCCCCCACAGCAGGGCACACAGATGGAACACTCTGCAGAGGCTTTTGTAAACAAGGTCATCACCTGGGCTGGCAGAACACATCTTTGCTCCCGAAGAAAAAGCAGAAATTAAGCTCTAAAAGAGAAGCAAGGCCCCAGAGTCTTTGTTTTACAGACCACCGTGGGGAGGGGCACAGCCCCCTCAGAGAATGGAGAGCAGCTGCCTACTGAACATTCCTAGGAGGTGTCACCTGCAGCAGCACGTCCGGTGCAGACAGCCTGCAGGAAGCACGCAGCGGTGCCAGAAGCTACCTGGAGAGCTAGGGGTCGGTACCTGTCTGCCCTCGGGCTGGCAGTCCGCAGCTGGTGGCACTCTAACTAACCTTGGCACAAAGTCTTCGTTCTGCCTTAGCTCCGGTGCACAGCTGGATCCACTGAGGAATAGTAGTCTTGTTTCCCAGCAGAGGACTAGTAGTCAGCCCCATAATCTTATCTTCTGTCCTATGTAGATATGGTAGATCTTAATGGCCCTATGGATGTGCAGTGTGCAGGATTTGTTCTGTCTTGTTTCTTCAGTTTGGTCAGGAAGGGTAACTTGGTTTAAGGCTAAACAACTGCCATTAAACACGAAAGATGAAACTCAGCTAAAAGCTTAAATCATAGAACAGGTTTACCACAGCATACAGGAGGTTTTGGCTCCTGGAGTGTTTGTAAGCAGCGCAGCTCCTGCACTGCTCTATCAGCCTGTACTAGCACACACCAGCAGCTAGCTGCTGAAGCCGTGTTATTGCAGCTTCAACCCATCAGCTACAACCACATGGCACTGCCCTGGCTCCCTGCTCCAACACCTGCACACCTTGCTGACTGCAGCTGAAGCCTGGCTGGTGACAACTCTTACCGAGAGCCCAAGCATGGTTTACTGTTTGAATGGTGCAAGACCAGTCCAACGCAGCATCCAGCACTGCTGAGGGCTTGGGTATTGTGACAGCATTTCCTAACATGAGAACACAGCCACAGATGCCACTATCTCCATATGGATCCAGATCAAGGAAGACAAAGAGCCATGTTAAAGGGCCTGGAGGCACATTCCCAAAATGAAGGCACTTGCAGCACAGTTTTACATCTTAAAACACCCAAGCCTATTTATTGCAGCTTCTCTGAAGCCAGCTTACTGAACAGCCAGGTGTGTGCTGCTGGGATCTGCTACACTAATGCTCAGCTGCTTTCATTGCTCATGGCTCTCTCCTTCAGCAAATGGATCCTTGCTTCTGAAACCCAGACATCAAGCGTTTCCATGAACTTCTTTCCTATACTCTCAAAGGTCTCTGTGCACCACAGTGCCCTACTGGGCAAAAAGCACAGCACTAACTCAGTGTGTAAGAGCAGGCAAGGCTCAGGGCACTGTGCCCTGCCTCCTGTTAAGGGCCATGCTCAGAAGGCAGCTTGAGCTCTGAGTTGACAGTTGCTGTACCCCAAGCAGTCACGGCCAGGCCTCTGCTGCTTGCTGCTGTAGCTTCAGACCAGGGATGGACACAGACAGCTGGCTCTGCAGCCAGCACCCCAATAAGCAGTCCCTGTCCTAGGCTGAGTCTTCATCTCTTTGTGACTCTCTCTTGTGCAGCAGTACAGTAGGCAGGCAGCCACACCACACTCTACAGCTTCTCCTGAACTACCTACAGCCACACTGCAAACAGGAGGGTGCAATGCTGCCTACAGCTGCATCAAACTCAGTACTACTGCTTTGTTTTCCTCCTTTTCTGCCTCCTTTTTTAATTAAAGATATTCCCAACAAAGGGACAAACACAAACTTCTTTAGAGTCAGTCCTGCTCTAAGGCTTATCTGTGTTTCTACAAATGTAATAATTAAGTAGTCAAAAGAGGAACTGACTTTCCCAAGTGGAATTTTCATCACAGCTCATAGCATCACCTCACAGTTCACACCTCTAGAGAAAGAAGGTAGCAAGCAGCAAATAAAACAGCCAGCAAGGAAATCAGTAAAGTTAGAAGTAAAAATACTCAGATGCTGAAGAAAGTTCACCAGCTCCTCTATTTATGGAAGGATTAAGGAAAGAGCTGAAAAGCCATCAAGCTCCAAACCAGACCAAACTGGAATAAATTAGAAGTTATTTATATGCATAGCTACACAGAGAATACAGAGCAGGATGTTTTGGACCAAGTACCAGGAAGCTGTTGGTAAAGCAGGCAAAACCGTACAGTACCAAGTAGTGAAAAGGTGGCAAATGGACAGCTATAGGCTACAGCACTGCACCTGAGTTTAAACTCTAACCAGCAGTTCCTCTGTCAGGGCAAGCAGCTAAACCCTCTAGGTCACAGGGCGCAAAGCAAAGCAAGAGGAGAAACAGGACTGAAGATGCACCTCAGCATAAAATAGAGAACATAAAAGGGTCCAAGAAATTTGGCAAGAAAGACAGGAAACATGAGCAACATTCTGGGAACTTATCCACTGGACAGACATGGAAAAGCATGGGTAGGGTAGTGCAAACAGGCCTATGCCTCTGGGAACATGCACACAGCACCTCTCTATCCAGAGAGCCTTCAAAGTGCCTCAGAAACACAAGGCACTGGTTTAGTCCACTGTTGACAGGCAGCTCTGGTAATGCAGCAGTGTGGCTGTGTCAAGAGTGGACATCTGTCAGCACTCCAGAGCCAGCAGCTTGAGGTAGCAGTTCCTACTGCTGTTCTCCTCAAGCTTCAAGAGACTTTGAGAGGCCAGGGGAAATTCAGCAGTGCCAGTGAATTAGTCTCTCTTCACAGAGAAGGAATCTGTAGTGTTTCCTCTCAGGTCTTTTGCATCCTACCTAGAGGCACAGCTTCAGAACAGTAGCCTCTGATGAAGCCATGAGTCACCATCAATGCTGCTGCACATGGTCTGTGCTGCTATAAAGGCTGCAAAGTACTAGCACAGCAGCCTAGTGAGACTCACCTGAACATTGACAAAGCCAATCTCACCTCTTTAAAACAAGATAGAGCCAAAATAAAACCAAGAGGAAATGGCAGGAAAGAGCAGGAGATCAGGAGAGGGCACAAAATTGCAATTTAGAGCATTACAGAAAATCTTCAAAATTTATCTTGGACCACATTCATTGACCAAAAAAGCTACCCAAAACCCCCACGAACAACCAAAATCCCAAACAAACCCACCCCCCCAAATCTGAAAGCACTGTTACAGGAAAACAAAGGAAACATGATCGTATAGAGAAGCAACAGGCAGTACAGGTGAAAAACCAGCTACCAGCCTCCCACAACACATGCACCAAAGGGCAACCACAGAAGGACCTGCTGACAGTAGAGACAGAAGAGAGTCACTCATGAAAATCTGATTACAGGCTCATGTTTGTCTGAAGGTAAACAGTGAACAAGTCTTAAATTACAGCGAAATCCTTGCCTCCTTAATTTGCAAAGAGAGCAGCAAGATTTTAACAACTGCTGGAGCAGGTAAGAGGTGGGCCCTGGTGTGCACAAGTGCAGTAACAGTGACTGGAACAGGGAAAATGATTCAAACTGCTTAACAGCAACAAACATAATTAGAGTTAGAGCCGGCCAAATGCCAACAACCTCAGCTGCTCACTGCAAGACCTTTTGACTTCTTCGGGGAAGGACTAGTTTCAGACCTTGCTATGAACTCAGTCTTCACACACATACCTTTTTCTTTTGACTTCCTGTCTTGCTCTCTCTCTCTGCTTTTGCTTCTGTGCTTGTAGGATTTCCGGTCCCGGCTTTTTGATCGCCTCCTGTCCCTGCTGCGAGACCTGTGCTTCCTTTCTGACCTGTCATGGCTCCTGCTTCTCCTGCGGTCACGACTCCTGCACAGGCAGCACATTACAGAAGGCCAAGGTCAGCTGCTGTCACCTGGCTCGCAGCTGTACCACAGCAACACCTCCCAATGTCCCGAGCATCTGCAGACATGAACTGCCCTAGACAAAGGTACTCAGACACAAGACACAAAGGTACCTGCTGCGCCTTCTCTCTCTGCTTCTGGAGCGTTTGTGGTCTCGTGAGCGGCTGCACCGTCTGTCAGAGGTCCTGCTCGAGTGCCTGCTCCTGGAGCGGCTCCTTTTGCGCCTCTCTCTGTCACGAGCCCTCTCCTTTTCCTTCTCCTCCTCCTCACGCCGTCTCTTCCTCTCCCGCTCCTCCCTTTCCCGCTCCCTCTCTTTCTCTCTCTCTTCCCGCTCTTGTTTCTCTTTTTTTAACCTCTCGTCACGGTCAGGCTCTTCTGTTCTTTTCCGTAACTTCTCCTTCAAACAAAAGGTCACAGAGATGAAGATTCTGAGAGAAGCCCCTGGCTGGCACTCTGAGGATGCAGAGCTTAGGCTTTTAAAGGGATCTCAGGGTTGTTTTTATTCCCCCGAAGGAAACACCTTCCAAACTCCTGGAAGTACAGATCCTTTGTCTTGCAGAACTTCCTTTCCTTGTCACTCCCACAGAACAGAGGCACTCTACAGCTCTCTGCAGTGGCCACAAGTCACTCCCCCTTGCACACACACCTTTGCTTTTCCCTGCTGTGAGCGTACACAGCAGAGAACAGCAGTGCCAGTGGGAGCTGAAGGTGCAGTGCCAGTCCATGGAATTGCTATAGGTCACTCACTTAAGGAAGTCCCTGGACAGCCTTTTATTTACCACAGGATGCCTCTAGGCAATGTTTTGAAGTTCAGTAACTGAAGGAGATGCTTACTTTTAAATCTTCTACAGTAGCTTTTATTTTGGCATAACCCATGTGCTGCTTTCCCATCAAGTGGTCATCTACCCTGGACTGTGCATCTCCCACAATTAAAAAGGCTCCACAAACTTCACAAACTTCCATCTGCTTCTCCTGCGCGGCAAAACTCTCAATTGTCTGCAAAAGAAAAATGCTTTGTAAAGCAAGAGAAAAGTCTCATCTAGAAATCAGTGAAAGTTCCAAACTTCTTTGCTCCTGCTGTCAAGTCCCAGGCAGCAGTAGGAGCTGGCAATCCCATCTGCACACCTCTCTTTAGAGCACCGCACGTGCCAGGCTGAGCAGAGTGACACCAGGCTGCAGATGCCAGCTACAAGGAAAGAGTCTCTTGGGAAACAGCAAACTACATCTTGTTCCTCACTGCAAAGGACTAATTTGAATAGCCACATCTGCAGCCTCCTTGCAATCTCAGAATTCAGAAAAATAAAAATTCCTTTTCAGACAATTTCTTTGGCATCAACTTAAATGTCTGGAGCTGCAGAACAGCCAAGGGATATTCCTCAAAGAGGGAAAGCTGGAATGCCCCATGAAGAAACAGGAAGAAGAATGGCAGGCTTCTGTTCAAAAAGATGGTGATGAAATTAACTCCCTGTGTCAACAGCCATGAGAACTGCAGCACAAAGCCAGGCAATGGTTGCTGCACAGTGCCCATGGATCACAGCATGGACAGAAACCCTGCTGGCAACACTCAACAATTCCTCCGAGCTGTAACAGCAACCACATCTGCAGTTCATTACTAGCACCAAAACATAACCCTCAAACATAAGCTCCTCTTCGTTGATAGGAACATAGCACCCTGGCCCTCAGTCAGATGCCTGTCTCTAGTCACAGCCCCACACGGGGCTTCCTGCAAGGGGCAGGTTGGTCATTCAGCAAAAGGGCACTGTGGAGGCTGTGCAGCACAGCTCACCTCAGACCGCAACTAAATGCAAGCTCACTTCCAGCACTGCTGAGTGAACAGCTGCATTATCTGTCTGCAGGAAAGCCACTCTCAAGGCAGCAGCTGATAACACACTGGACTAGATGTCCTGCTATAGTCTAATAAACCCTGCGCAGCACCTGCCTGCCTTCAGGGTGTGGACAGGGCCATTAAGAACCACATTTGGAAACGAGTCTGACAGAAATTCAAAGACGTTACTTACTGAAGTTGTAGACCTCAGCAGTTCTCTCTCTTCCTTTAACTGCTCAACAAGTTTCATCATTCCTTGTGCCTCCTCCACCTTCCCTTCTGAACCTAGTTCTTCAATCTAAAGGACAAAAAAAATTAGTTGTAATAAAGCAAGTATCAAAAGCCAGAGCTGTGTGTTGCAGGAAATAAAAGCAGCTCACCTGTTGTAGAAGCACATCAATTTTGTCAGTTAACACTTGAATCTTCTCTTCATTTTTACCAGTAGGTCCTGCTCCCTGCCAAACAAATGGTCAGTGTTTAGTTCAAACAGCTTTAAAACACACAAAGGTATGGCTTCTTACATTCAGGAACAGTCTTTGCCTGCCTCTTCTCTCATGGAGGCCTACCACTAATAGTCTAGTCTAACATAAAATGCTCCTCAGCATGGCTTACTCAATTGCTACTGAGTGAAGCAAGCTGTAATCACACTAATTCCTCCTAAATCAACAACAAGGTTCAAGGCTCTGGTCCATGAAAGGCAAGACATCTGAGCTCAAAGTGCTGGATTTGAGCTGTGTAACTGGCAGGCAGCTATTGCCTGCCTTTGCAGACACTCAAGTATAACTTAGAAGTTCCACAGGCTCTGAAACTTAACCTCTGAGCACAAACCAAAATGAATCTCACTTCAGCCAAACTGTGCTTGACAGTAGTGTCCTCTCTGAAGACCGATAGAGCAGTCTGACACCTGCCTCCCCTCCAGCCTTTGCTCTGCTCTGCTCCACAGCCAGCAAGCTCTCATGACTAGATACTGAGCACAAATCCTTTCAAAGCAACTGGACTTGGCATAGAACAATTAACTGGGGAGGAAAAAGAGGGAAGGCTACCCTACCAGTCATGAAACTCTCAGGGCACAGGCCACACTCACTGCTTCAAATCCATCACATGGTAAGGGAAATGAGAAAGAAAAAGAGATTTTTCTTCCAGCCAGTTGAAGCCTTTCACAAAGAGCTGTCTGGCATACAGCTTTGAGCAGAGACCAGTGGCACAGAAGCCTGTCTTTCCTCAAAGCTCCCTGACCCCACCATCACCAGCCAACAGCGGTGCTGGAGCAAGCAGAAGCTACAGCCTCAGTGTGGCAGCTGACAGGGATTGAGTTGCTGAAGGACGCAGCACATCCCCGCTCCTGGAATAGCAGCATGACACAGCTCACTAGCAGAGAGATGCAGCTGAGGGAGGGAAGGTAAACTGAGGTCAACAGGGCAAAGAAAACATGCAAAGATCAATGCTTTTGGGCAAAGAACAGGTCCTGATTTTGAGGAAGCAGACAGGGAAAGCAGAGGTACTCTTTCTGCCCATGGAGCACTTGGCTTGTCCATCAGGGCTAGGTGCATCTGCTGGCTAAGCTACGAAGCGACTTACCTAATGAGAATCCTCTGGCAAACAATGCATTTTGCCTGAGAAGGCAAGGTAAAGAGAACAGGGAGACTCTCTAGAGCAGAAATTGCCTCAGTGCCCCCTCCAGACTCACCCCAGACGACTGCTGATTCTGTGAGAGTGCCAGGCGAGCATGGCCTCTTCTGATCCTGCGCTCCACCTCTGCCAGCAAGCTTTGCAAGTAGCGTAAGAAGTCTCTCTCATAGCCCACCTTCATAAAACGAGAGCTCTTCTCGTACCTGGCAAGATGTTTTAGAAACGAAAGCTCATGTCAACCCCTAATGTTTCAAAAGTAAGTAACAACATCTGCCATGTGCCCAAGTCTTGCTCAGGGCAAGAGAATATTACACATTTCGATTAATGCTTACAGGTAGATCAAAAATCAGCCAGTGGCTGGGTTGCTTTAAGAAGGTTTCAGTCACAGCAGATACTGCTTGCATGAAGACACCACCCAACACACTACACTGCCTGCATGGATACACCACTCAGCATGGACACAACACACTTACTGTTTACGGAGATTTTCATCGTGAATTTTTTCACAAGGACCTAAAAAGACCAAACAAAAAGTTGAAGCTTGCATTCTTGAAGGATGCATTCATATTCCATCAGCACTTCCCTGTGCACCATGACGGAATGGAGCTGTAAACACTTCCCAGGCACTTGCATGCCTGCTTTTCTGCTCACTTTGCTTGGAGTTTGAAAGACACATCAAAGAAAAGGAATGTTAACACGGCTAAGTCATTATGAACTCAAAGGACAGTCTGAAGACATAGAGTCTCAGAATAAATAGAACTCCCAGATGAAGTTCTAAAATGGGAAAACTGCACAAACAAAATAATACCTTAAACACCTGGGGCCTTAGAAAAAAAATAAAAGGAAAGATTACATAGAAAAGGTCATTCCATTAAGCACTTTCTAAGCTCCAGTGTTTTTTTCTAATAAACTGGCTTCTTACAACACTGACCTTCAGAGTAAAATGAGGATGTACATGGCCTGAGTACATGAGGGCAGTCCTGTTGAATTGCTCTTGGATGGATTGGGAGGTCCTGGCCAAGGCCAAAAGCCTGCTTTCCCAGGTTCCCTCTCCCAGCCACCTATCCTCACACCATCAGTCAAAGGCCATCGGTAATTTAGAGGTGGTACCCAGTGGAACTGTCACAGCAAATGAGACCCTGCTACAAAGCTCACACACCACTAAGCTAAAATGTTGACCAGGCAGAATAGACCAAAGTAGAAGCCAACACTCCATGAGGAGAAAACCACCTCCCACAACAATGGTTCATCTTACACTGTAAGCAAGGGGAAGAAACTCAACTTTTTTTACAGGATCTGGAAAAAATACTGTTGTTAAAGCACTACATTAGTGGCAATCCTTTAAAAAGTGTTTTCAAAAAGCCTGTTTTCAAAGTGCTTTGGCCACCCATTAGGCAATAAAAGCCTAGCTTGCAAACAAAAGTCGAATTGTAATTATATGTAAGTGAATAAAAGGACAAGGTTTCCAGACTTACCTAAATCAGAACGGGTATTTGTAAATAATTCAGCTGGGCAAAAGCCACAAAGGTAGTATTTACAAACCTGACAGAGAAGAAAGAAACAGGCATCATTTTCTTCTTCTGGAATTAGCATTTGTAGGTGATTGCTTCTATTTTCCAAGATATGAAGTAAAAATCCCCTTGTACACTGCAAACTGTTACTTCATAGCAGCAGGTGGTACCAGGTGTATCCCAGCTGCAAACATCTCCCTTCCCACTGCACCAGCAGTTTTTCTTATTTCACTGTCAAATGTCCCAGATGAAGCAAAGCACCATCCACTTGCGACAGCCCTGTAGCAAGGAACTGATCAAGTCCGACCAGGGAAAACGTTACAGCAGAATGCCTCAACCATGAATACCTCCAACCACAGACACCGAACCACCTTCCTCTGAGCTGGTCTACAGCAGCTGAGTCCAGCCTGAATTCTTTAGTGCTCCTGGCTTGGAGAGCAGGAGCCATCAGCATCAAACCTACCAGGCTCTGATGTCTGTTGAAAACCTTAAGAACACAGATTGTAGCTATCCAGAAGCTTCCTCATTCCAGGGCTTTCAAAGTCTCCTCTTTCAAGAGTGCTAAGGAAAGGGACACTACACCTCTCCAAGGCAGACAAGACAGTCATTTTCAGCTGCTTTCCTGCCAGCTAAAAAGGGCTTGGTTGTTTCTACATAGCCTATTTTTTTTGCATTAGAGAGTCAGGTTTTTCTTGATAACAGAAAAGCAGCCACCAAGAAGTCAGCAACCCCCCAGCCTGTTAGCCTAGCCAGTAAACACTGAACATAATATGGAATAAACCCAGCTTTTGTTCAAAAGCTTATTCACCTTCACCCATGATCATAGGCTTAGCTAAAGCTGGTCAGCTCCTGAAGTTCCCGATACAGAAATACTCTCTATCCACAAGAGCCAAAAGGATAGAATCAGAAATACTTGTACCCCTAACTTCATAAGCAATCTTAAATAATTAACTCTTCAACACTCTTCCCCTAGACTGATTACCGCTCTGTCATATCAGTTCTATCTGCTCATGACAGCCCAGCTGTATTGCTCTCATGTGCTGTGTACAAAGACAAGGTGTTATTTCCTGAGGTACCTTTTGAAGTGTTTCAACAACCAGGGGTGAAGAGAGAGTCTCAGAGCCTACTCCACACCCATCTGCACTACTTCATCAAATGCGGTCAGTCTGATTCACTTCTCCGTGTTGGATATCAGACTGGAACTCAGACTACGCAAGTTTAAACTTTTCTAACTGCTTTACAGAGTACACAGAAAACCAACCAAGCTTTCCATCCCAAGAGTCCACCATCAAGGTGGAGTAACAGAGAGGAACCGTACTGCCCAACTATTGCAGCAGCACTGACCACACAGCTGCTTCCTCCAAGCTCTCAGGCTGTCCCATTTCAGTAAGACTTGCAACAAAGACAGACACTTGGAACTCCCTGTTTCTTCATCTCCAGTGCATGAATCCTTCAGACCCTGGGAGATGGGAAGCACTATCCTTCACCTAAAGCTGCATAAGATGACAGCACACATGGCCAGCTCTTCCAGAGACTGTGAAACAGTTCAAGGCTTTGCTATGTAGAGAAACTACTAGCAGCTCTCTATAACTAATACTTCTGTGTGAACACCCTCCTCTTCTGCAAGAAATTATTTACTGATGCAAGTGAATTCCTTCAGGTAAGAAGAAGTCCTAGTGAAAAGGCTGGGAATGAAGCCCATCAGCTCATGGCTTACACACCAAGGCCTAGACAATTCCTTCAGAGATGAGTTCAAATTTCGCAGGCAGCAGACATGCTAGGAGCAATGCTCACCCACACCAAACCTATGTAAGTCCTGCTTCCAAACTTCACTGATAGAGGTAATGCTCCACTACTAACATCCTTCCAAAACAAGTGTCACCTCATCCCCCTTGGCCTTGTCTCCTGGAGGATTCAGTTCTGTGATTCTATCTAGATGCAGATCAAGTTAGGTCTTTGGCGCTATAGAACTAAAAGTGTACCACATCCTAAGTAGTTAATATCATCAAATATATTGATAGTTGAACTTGATTACTTTAGTGGTCTATTCCAACCCTAATGATCCTATCAAATCGTATTTTACATACAGAATTTACAAGTTGAGAAGCCATATTCCCACCAGAAACACTGTCTGACAGACACCTGTCCACAGCAGGTCCCCCCAGTTACCTCAATGGACCAGAAGAATCTCAAAGTCTCACAGCAGTACATGCAGTCAGTGCTGGGCTCTCTGCTGCTACAGAACAGTCTCATAACCTTTACATGGTTGCTGTTTCCACTTGCACTTGTTTTGTCTCAGTGGCTTTTTAATGCAAATGTGTGTGAACTAGTCAAGTGGCTGCTCCAGAGACAGGGACATCCATTTGTCTACACACAGGCCAGAAAGCAGAAAGACTGAAATACATGGCACTAATCATCTCCTCCTGCACACAAGTTAGAAAGCCTTTGTGCGAGAACTAGAACTGATCACCTAAGGACATGCTGCAATACTTAAATAGGTAGCAACTGAGATTTCATAGAGGTTATGATTAAAGGCTTTAACTGTGTGAAAGTTTTCAAGTAGGAACTTGAGCTCCACAAAAGGCTTCACAACACATGATCAGGATTTCATCATGACTGCAAATAAATGCTCATCTGTCTCACATTCTGCTTCTGCATCTTCACAAACCCATTCCTGTCTGGAATTTCATTGCACCTTCCAGTTTTTTATATGCACCTAGCTGCAATTAGCTAATTATAAAGGAAACAGCGGTTTGAAAATCTCTCCAGTCTAACACTGAAGTGTGGCACCAAATCCTAAACTTTGGTACAAGTGCAACAGACACTGAAGAGATGTGCATCGCAAGATTAGCTGCTATGGCTAATCTTGCAAGAAATTACATCAGCACAAGGATCTCATCTGGAAAGAGCAAGAGTAGCCAAGGAGATCAATTAACGTTACTATCTGAACCTTATCTGCACTTTCTGTCTTTCAAAGCATGTCAGCATTGCAAAATGTAACCTCCAGGTGATGTGGGAAATCAAACTGAAACATGTTTTAACAGGGGTGGTTTTCTTCCTGCCCTCGTCAGTTGACTATAGCAATCTGTTTCCCTCTGTTTCAGGGAGGCTGCATTTAATTATGTCCCACAAATTGGTGAGTATAGGAGCAGCAGAGCACACAGCAGCAGTTCCTACAAGACTGAAGGAAAGCTCAACCTTAAGCCTGTGAATTCCCCAGGCCTTAGGCACTGGACACCTCTCCATTTGGCCAAAGGAGGACAGGGGAGGGGAGACCAGACCTCTTTTCTGAGGCAAAATAACTGAGCAACAGCTTACAAACAGATTCCTATGGTCAGACTCAACCTCTGCATCCTAAAGTGTGCTCATTTTAAGATGAAGAAAGTAATCTAAACTTGGTTAAAAAGACTAAGGCAAAAAAAGAGCACAGCTCAGTTATACAGTAGCATACTTTAAGCAAGGAGAAAAAAGCCTAACAAGTTCCTTATAAAACGTAAGGCAAGACAAACATTCCTCCTTACCTCCTGCAATCTGAGACAAAACCAAGTGTAAGCCATCCTTAAAACGACAGAAGTCTCAGTTGAAAACCTGCAGTTCTTATCACTGTGCTAAAGATGCAACTTACAACCGCCAGAGGTGTGCAGTCCTCCCTTCTCCCAGTTTAACATTCCAAGAAAACGCTAAGGGGAGGAGGAGTGCAATGAGTTTTTTTGCAGCTTAAACCACAGAAACTCCTATCACACAGGTACTAAACTACTGCAACTCTGACACTCTCTTTGGACATATAATTCCAAAAAGCAAACAAAGAAGCAAACAAAAAAAAAAACCCAAGCAAAACATGAATGAGGAAAAAAAGTATTTCAGCAGCGCTCATCTCTCCCAAAGGAGCCGTTACAGGAACTTTGTAACTACCATTCATTTTTCATGAAATAACTTCTGACTATGATGGGTGTCACTAGAAGTCACTCATTAACACTCGACCACACCTGGGGAGAAACTCCACTCCAAAATAATCGTAAGAAAATTAATCACCATCATTATAAATTTTGTTTGATCTATGTATTACAGAAAATCAACGAATCACCACATTAACAAAAAACATCTAAATACTACTAAACAACAGTACTGTTTACATTAGCTCCCCACCAGGAGCTGTGGAACTCCTCTGCCTGCACAAGCATGGAAGGATGAAGTCTTTTCTCAGCAAACTCAGTTTCAAATCTTGTGATTCTTCCCTGTGCCACAGCCTCCGGGCAGCTAAGTCGGTATGTCTGGATCCTTCTGTTACTTTTTCCAATACCACTCAGGAAGCGATCTAGAGACATTTGTCTCCAGAACTATGAACAACTGTCTTCGCTCCCTGCGTGCAAGCCACCACCTGGGCCTGCCGGCCCTCCCCTAACGCCGTTTACTGGCACTCCTGGGGAACACCGCCTCTCCTTCTTGCGCCCCAGCCCCAACACAAGGCCGCTCTCCTCCCAGCACCCCAAACAACAGCCTTGTTATGGCGAGATTCTCCTCCCTCCCGGCCACTTGGTTCCTCCTTCTCCTCATCTCGAGGCTCCGCGACGTTCCCGCGCAACGATCCCGGCCTAGCGCCGCCGCCGCCGCCATGCAGCAGCCCCGCAGCCTCAGGTTCCACGGAAAGGGCCCGGCCCGCACTCCCGCGCCAGCCCGGGAACCCCCCAGGCCTCCATGCAGCCCCAGGCCGGGAGAGGCTGTAGGCCAGCACCCAGGGTTCATGTCGCTACGACAACACCCCGGCCCTGCGAGGGGGATGGGAAGGAGGAAGGGAGGGGAGAGGCGGCTCCGCTTCACTCACGCTCTCATGGTCCCACCGCACGTTGCTGCGCTTCTCGTCCGGGGCCAGGTTTCTGTCCCGGCCCATAAGCTCATCTAGGAGCTGGGCGGCAGATATCATCGTGTCCTCTTCACCGAATGCCCCCTCGCCAAACACGGGCGCCGCCGCCGCCTCTCCTCCCGAACCGACCGCGCCGCCGAAAGTGACAGAGACAAAATGGCGGCGGCTGGCCCTGCCCACAGTGCACCGCGCGGCGCTCCGCCGCCCCTGCGCCTGGCCGAGCGCGGAGTGCGCGGGGCGCGCCCGGAGCCGGCCCGGGAGCGGCGGCGGGGGAGAACCGGCACGGGGGCGGGCCCCTTTCTATGGCCCGGCCCGCAGAGGTCGTGGGCACGGACGCTGAGGGGCCCGGCAGGCGAGCAGGTGCCAGGAGGCAGCATCGCCGGGGATAACGCCGCGGAGAACTGTGACAGCGGTGCGCGGCCGGGAGCGGGAGGAGCGGGGTGCCCCGCGGGCCGGTGTCCTGCTCCGGGGGCCGTCAGGGGGCTGCTACCCGGCCCGGGCACACGGCGCAGGGGCAGTAGCCTTTGCAGTGCCGATCGTGTCAGCAGGCGGAGGGCACAGCCAGAGGGGCATCACAGTGCCCACTGCTCCCTGGCAGGGTCACAGGCACCAGAACCTGAGGGTCTTCGGCAGAGAGGATTCCCTTAGGAATTCTACTGACACCTTGGTGGAAAACAGGCGCCCCTCTGACCTAAATCTCCCTATTTGCTCTTGGAAGCAGCCTCTGCTCACCTGATTAGGGGCTCCCTTTCCACGCGCGACTTTGGAACGGTAATAAATTTCACACACCAATTTTCAGCTGTTTCTCCATTTCTCAAAATCACTTCGAACATCCTCAGTGCATGAATTTTGTTTTGTTTGGGGCGCTTTTGTGTTGTTGTCTTTACCTAAATCGCCAGCTTTTCCCGGGGTGAGGGGGTGGCTGTGACACCTGCGGTACGCAGCGCTGGAGGCACCACAAAGCTCCTTCAGGCTCAGCAGTTTGTAGTCATCTAACGACCCAAAGGAACCGTTAGCAGAGTGCAATTGAAATCAGCGCCACCTCGTATGAGTTTGGTCTCAGTAACCTGCAGCCTGGGCCGGGGGTTGGATGGGAGGCGGGTTTCAGAAAAGCAGGAGCAGGGCTGAGCCCTGCTTCAGCTCCTTTGCGTTTGTCCAGCTGCAGCAAGAGAGCCAAGAGGCACACCGCAGCCCAGCCGCTGTGGCTCCGCGGCGCGGTCCGGGAGCAGACGGACCAGGGGGCTCGGCTGTGCCGCTCTGCTCGGAAACCCTCGCTTCGACTCCTTACAGCTCCTCTCTCCTGTCACTTGCTTTAGGGCAAAGCCACAATGACAAACCCCAGCTCTCGGAACGACCGCTGCACGATGCAGGAGCTACCTGTAGTGCCTGGCTGATCTGCAGGCAGACGCCGGTCTGTAGTTTTTTGGGGTGGAATAACAGATTTCGATGAGAAGGGCGGAAGAAAATCCTGGACAGAATGACTGCACGGATCTAGAGCCCGCAGGAGCAAACAGCAGGGCAGGAGACGCTGCTTGTTATGCAAGTGTGAGCGCATCAAATCACCTCCCGGTCTCCCCGGGACGTCCCGCACCCGGCGGTGGCCGGTAAGTCCCCGGGCAGAGGCGCTGTGGGCCCCTGTGGCCGGTAGAGAGCCGGAACGCGATGGCCGGGCCCAAGTTGTCACCGGGAATAGGGTCCCCCGGCGGAGCCGGCCCGCAGCCGTGGGGTGGCGCCGCAGCGGCCGCGCTGTCCCGGCTCCGCGGCGGGGAGATGAGAGCTGGCTCCGGCCCGGGGGCGGCCGCGGGCTGCGGCGAGATGGCGGCTGCGGCCGCGGAGCGGGAGCGGCAGGAGCGGCTGCGGGAGGCGGCGGCGCTGGGGGACGCGGAGGAGGTGCGGCGGCTGCTGGAGCTGGGGGTCAGCCCCAACTCCCAGAACGAAGTCAACGGCTGGTAAGGGGGCTGCTTCCCGGGTCCGCTCCGCTGCCGAAGGACGCCGCCCTTCAGAGGCAGAGCCGCTGCCCGGTCCCTGCGCAGCTACCGGCACTGCCGGGGGCAGCATCACACACATACCACCCCCCCACACCCGGCTCGTCCCCGGCGCTGCTCGCTTCTCCGCGGGGCGACAGGCTGTTTTGAGGTCTATTTCACGGGTCTGGTGGCAGCCCGGGACCGCGCGTTCGTGTCTAAGTGCCTTTCAGCGACTCTTCAGTCGGGGCTGAAGCCGAGTTTGCCTTTGAAGCGGGGAATTGCAGGCAGTTTCAGGGGGATAAGAAACACGTCGGGTTTGCCATCTCATGCTGATAGCATCTGCCAGCAGCAAACCTGAGATCCCTCTGTGCTGGGCACTTGCACAGGTCCATAGGTGAGCACACAGTGTGCCTGGAGCAGGACGTACAGGGAGTGCTCAGGCATCTTCCAAGGCTCCCTAAATTCTACTCTTGAAGTTGTAATTAAAACCAGGAGGAGAGCTACCAGGCACAGAGCTCAGCTTCTCAACTGTTGGCTTTCAGAAGCATGGGACAGTTGCAGCTTGAGGTTCAAAGACTGGAGCTTGTAAAAACACAAGAGAGCCGACTCACAGAAATCAGTCTGTGCTTAGAAACTGCACTCTGTGTTTCAGAGATACTTTGCAAACAGGGCAAGGCCCCATGCTGGCAGCAGTGACCAAAGAGTGTACACAGACAAGTGCTTTAACTGCAACTCACTCTTTCAAAGCTTAAAATACCACACAAAAGCCTTCTTTCTGTATGTATTTTCCCAGAAGGGTTGGACAAGTGATGTCAAGCTGAAGAGATGCTGACCTTTACAGACGCTGCCGGGGTAACTTGGTGGCAGGAGCACTAGAGCCAGGGCAGACTGCAGCAGCAGGTGCCAGCGTGGACTCCAAGCCCGCTGCCAGGTTCCAGAGGACACTGCAGTTAAAACCTCTTTGATGTTAGACATGCACAAGGCTTTGTTTTTCTCTCAGGCAGCAAGGATGGGCGGAAATCAGTCTGTTGCAATTTAGGATTCCAAAGGGTGTTCCCATCTCCCATGTGCAGGACCTGCCTGCACTGGGCATGCAAACGGAACCACGCTGCAGTGGTGGCTCACCTGCTGCACGCCGGTGCTGACAGGG
This sequence comes from Pogoniulus pusillus, assembly GCF_015220805.1. Classification (NCBI taxonomy): domain Eukaryota; kingdom Metazoa; phylum Chordata; class Aves; order Piciformes; family Lybiidae; genus Pogoniulus; species Pogoniulus pusillus. The sequence goes on along the minus strand of NC_087274.1, from coordinate 340,197 downwards.
AGATCCTCACCAAGAAGGGAGAGAGGCCAGCCCATCTGACGTCCAAGAGCGAGATCAGGAGGATGCTGGGAGGTAAGTGAAACCTGCTGGCTGTGCCCCACGACTGCCCCGCTGCAGCAGCAGGCAGCTTAAAGCATGGAGGGGCCAAGCTTTATTTGCCATGTCTGTCTTTGCACAGCAGCTGAGTTTCTAGGGTGTTTGCTTAGTGAGGAATCAAAGCCTAAGAAAGAGAAATACCAACAAATTCCATACCCAGCTACCCAAGCCTTTTCCTAAATGTTGCAAGGGCCCGGATGGAGGCAGTGACAGTGACACTGTCACTGCAGCTGCAGTCACAGGTGCAGCTTCCTCTTTTCAGAAGGGCAACAGGAGAAAGTCACTTAGATTTGTACAAAGCCTTCATCTGAACGGCTCCAGTTTTCCTGAGGATCTGTGGAGCTTAGGCAGAGTGCTGGATAAATGGAAAATTAGCAGCCTGGAGAAACAGCTCATTAGAGAACACTGTCAGAGCCTTTTTAGCTTGCTTTGTAGCTGTTTCAGCAGCAAAGCCTACTCTGCTGCGAGGTGATAAGTCATGCGAAATGTAGTAGATTCACAACTGTTCCTCCTCTTTGCACCCCTTCTCTGCTTTTGTTGTCATTGTCTCCCAGCTGTTGAAATGGTGATGTTCCAGCTCTCCCAGTACTGCGCATTCTTCTCCCTTTGTCATCTGCCTTAATATCCAACAGCACATTGCCCTTTGTTTTTCACTGCCTTATATATTATGAAGATGACAGCATTATGCCATCAGAGACCATGTTGCAACCTGCTGGCTGCAGATTAAACCAAACCACCAACACTGCAGCATCCCCCAGAATGACTAGAGTCAGGCTGCTTTTGTGTTCACTCTGCTTCAGCACCTGAGCACAAAGCCCTAGTGCTTCTGGATTCATATTTTCTCCTGTCCTGCTTTGAACTCTGTGCTTCCTCCTCCTTAAAACAAAACAAAGATTAAAAAAATACAAAAAAAAATCTCTGCAGTGCAGGAGCAGCAATTGCTGTGTAGTCCTGGAGACTGAGGAGCTCTTGAGGTGAGCTGCTCTGTGATCAGCTGTGCCTGCATCTGCATTTTGCCTGCCCAGAGAGGCAAATCTGAAATTACAGTTTCAGTTCAGAATTTCTTTCTGGAAATAAGAGCTGTTCTGATGCCATGTATTAGCCACGAGAAGTTACCTGGTGGCCAGAAGAATCAGCAACAGAAGCCATGTTGGGCTGCTCTGGTTGCTCTGTAGGGGCTGTTCTGTTTGTTTTGCAGTGGAAGGTGATGAGCTCCCAGACCTAAAGAAAGAACCAGATCTGCCAATCATTCCCAATTACCTGGCCCACCCCCCTTTCCCTTACATTTATAACAGCATGAGTGACAGCATTCCAGACCCTGCTGTCAATGGGAGCATCTCCCACTTGGACCCCTACGATGCCAGCTCCTCCTCCCTGCCTGCTGTGCAGCCTGGCACACGTGCAGCGCTGCAGCCTGGGAGTGCAGCTGCCCAGGCAGCTGCTGTTGGGGACGCACCGTCGCTGCCCAGAGGCTGTGCTGCACCACCACATGCAAAACCTGTCCTCCAGAGAGGTCCACTTTACCAGGGCTCAGTGTCTTGGAGAAGTCCTCCTTCACCAGCTGGATCAACCCAGTCCATACCTCAGCAAGAGAACAGCTCCTGCCTGGGGCCTGTGCCAGCATTCCAGCCGCTGTTCTTCACAGGAACTTTTCCACTTAATATGCAAGGTAAAGTGAAAGTCTCTCCTCTCTTTGTCTTAGAACTTTTGTCATCATGAAGGGTGAGGATAGACTGGTCAGGGTTATGTGGGTTCAGAGCACTGCAGGTTCCTGTGGGAACAAGGGCAGTAACAAGGCAGATAGCCTAATGCTGCTGGAACGGGGATTAAAATGGTGCTGAAAACACTTGCTGTTGGTCTCAGGTGCTGTAAGAGCACACAGACACCAGAGCAGTCCAGTGCTCTAGACAGCATGCTCCAAGCACAAGTGAAAGAACAGGGGTGGGCAGGCAGTGAGCTCCAGAGAGAGCCTCACAGGGCACAGACTGCATGGGCCTGAGGTGAGCTGTTGGCATCAGTCATGCTTGCAGGGCCACCTTGTGCCCAGAGAGGGAAACCTGGAACTTGAGTGTCAATTACCATGCAGCCTGTCATTTTGTCATTTGATATGGAGGGTAATTAAGTGATTGCGAGTCCCAAGATTAATAGTGCTTATTAATTTTGATATTAGAACTCTCACCACCCCTGACCACTGATGTTAATCATAATGGGTTCTTCACATGGCCGTGGATATATTACACTGCCAATAACTAGATCCAGAAATAACTAGCAAAAGTAGGTAAACATGAGTTGAACTGGAAGAGAAGGTTCCTGCGGTCAGTACACCACCTGTCCGCTGGGGGGGCTCAAGTAGCTCCTCTCTGCCTATGGCAGAAGGCAATGGTGAATTGCAAGAGGCTTTAAGTATTTACTCACTAAATATTACCTCCCAACTCGCAAGGCTGGCTACAGCTTCAGACAGCGCCCAAACACTTTCAGGGAATTCTGTTGGTCTTGTCAGCCACTGAGGCTTCTGGTTCTTCCCAGGCTTCACAGAGTGCTGGGAAAAGGAGACAGTCTCTGGCTTTATCCTGGTTTCTCTGGACGATCTGTGTATCTCCAGGACTTCCCGTCGTGGCAGATGCAGGCAAGAGGTCTTGCAGCGTGCAGTCTCAGCATGATGTCACGCTGGCTAAGCAGGCTGATCGCGTGAAGGCATTTAAAGACTCTTCCTGGCAAACTTGAAGCAATGGAGTTTCCAGGCAGTTCAGGAGAGCTAACTTATAGTTTAGCAAAGGCAGAAGGCAATGGCAGAGTCACCACCAGAGGTAGAGAGCAATGGTGGCAGGCAGTAGCAAGCACCAAGCATGAATACAATGGCAGAATAGCCAGTCAGAATGGCAGTTAGCCAAGCTTGACCATATTAGACCTCATTGCTGTCTATAACTACCTGAAGAGAGGTTGTAGCCAGGTGGGGTTGGTCTCTTCTCCCAGGCAATCAGCAACAGAACAAGGGGACACAGCCTCAAGTTGTGCCAGGGCAGGCTCAGGCTGGATGTTAGGAGGAAGTTCTTGACAGAGAGAATGACTGGCATTGGAATGGGCTGCCCTGCCCAGGGAGGTGGAGGAGTCGCTGTTCCTGGAGGTGTTGAAGCCAAGACTGCATGAGGCACTTAGTGCCATAGTCTGGTTGATTGGCCAGGGCTGGGCGATAGGTTGGGCTGGATGAGCTTGGAGGTCTCTTCCAACCTGCTTGATTCTGTGATTAGGTGAAGCCATAGGCTTTACCCAAATTTGGGAAAAGCATAGGCCTTGCACAAGGCAGGCACAAGCTAAGTGGGTGTACCTTGTTTACCACAGGATGTAAACAAGTCCAGGCAGGCTAGAGTCCTTAGACTCAGTGGCTCCAGGTTCTTTGTCCTGTTTCCCGCAGTTTCTTCTTCCCAAAACTGAAGGAGGAGAGCAGAAGAACATGTCTGGGCAAGCCAGGACAGGTATAAGCCTACTTCGGCCTGCTTAGGCCTACCATGATATGATTCCACAAATATCATCCTGGAAATAAAAGATGTTGTCATGCCATGAATTAGCAATGGGAAGTTAACTGATGGCCTAAAGAATCACTGAACCAGTGAAAGCCACCTTGGGTTGCTCAGGACACAGATAACCAGTATCATCTGCTTTGAAGGCAGCTTCAATCCAGCGAGAGGAGCACTTGCAAAAAGGCTTGCACCTCACACACACAAAGATTAGGTTTGTGATGGTGTTTGCATGTAGGCTGGTGGAAGCCAAACTGTGCTTGTACAGGTTCGGGTTCCTGCATTGGTACAACTGATGCAGATAAGGTCCATGGAACACAGCAGTGTTTGGAAGTTAGCAGAGCGATTTCTTTGTCAAGTCGTTTATACATCTGCCTGTTAATATACTTTTTTACTTCTAACAGAACTGGTGCTAAAGGTCAGAATACAAAACCCCAATCTTAGAGAAAATGACTTCATTGAAATTGAACTGGACAGGCAAGAGCTAACCTACAAGGAGCTGCTCCGAGTGAGCTGCTGTGAGCTGGGCATCAACCCGGAGCATGTGCAGAAGGTCAGGAAGTTACCCAATACGCTGCTGAGGAAGGTAAGGACTCTCCCTTGCCAAGTGAACTTACACAAAAGAGGTTTAGGTTGCCGTCAAAGATGAACCATTCGTTGGCCACCTGCACAGGGCCATGTTAGAAAAAAACAACCAAAGCCTCCAGCCAAAAATGCCTCATTTCAGCTTCCAGCACTTAGCAGTTCTTTAATTTGGTTTTTTTAGCCTCAAATTTCTTGATCATTTCATAACATCTGGTGTTGAGCCAGTCAATATTTGAGCTCTCCACAGCTCCTGAACTGGGCGCAGTACATCACAGGCCTGCAGTCCTCAGGGAGCTCTGCACATCCACTGAGGAGTGTGCAGTCCTGTCAAAACACAGACAGGGCTTTCAAAACCATTGTGAGTGCAGGACTCAGTGGCCTTGACCTGTGCAGCAGAGACCAGACCTGCTGACCTGTGGCACTGCTTCATCTCTGACCTTTGTCACACTCGGATCCCTTTGGAGTGTTGCAGGCATCAGCCACGGAGCTGATCTCATTAGGGTGAGATTAACAGACCTCACTGCATCCCATCTGCAATGGCTAGAGGATGACTTTGTGAGTCAAGAAGTGAAAGGAGACTGCAGCAGTTCTGTCATTTGCCAGCTTAGGTGGTTGTTGAGAGGGGTGCTTTTATTTCCAGCTCTAATGACCTTGGGCTCTCTGGTTAGGACTGTGGGACATTTACTGTTCCTTAAACTGATGCAAAAGGGCCAGAGCTCAAGCTGTAAGGTGGGAGAGTGTCTTCCACTGTTCTTTGAAGGCCTTTCCAAATCCAGCTTGATGCTGGTGGGCTGCTACTCACCGAGTCTTTGTGGGTAGATGGAGGAATCAATTCATTAGCTTCTAAGAATCACCAAGAGGAAGAAAAGGAGAAGCCGGTGGGACATGCAGTAGCTCTTCCCGAGTGTAATTCCACTAAGCATGTGCACTGGCTATCAGTGTGGCATTGCCTCAGGAAACAGGCTGGGGTGAGCAGCCAAGCAGGAGCCCAGAGCAGGCACAAGGAGCAGCAGGGCACCTGCTTGCCAGCGTGCTGTAAGGAACTGTTACCTTTATGGGTAGGGCACACCCGTGTCAGAGTGAGCCTGTCTGAACTCACCTTTGCAGAGCTGAGGAGCTGGGTTATCACCTAACAACTTGTGTTTATTTCAAGGACAAGGACGTGGCAAGGCTGCAGGATTTCCAGGAGCTGGAGCTTGTTCTGACAGCGTGTGACCGAAGCTTCCTTTTCAGAGCACCAGCACTTCCCGAGCAGGGAGGCTACAAGAAGAAGGCATCAGAGCTTACATACTAACTGTTAGAGACTAGCACAGAGCATTTGTGGCTCTTGTTTTCAAATGGCATTTCACACAGTGTCTATAAGGGCTAATGCTGTGATAAAATCTGCTTTGCTAACCTTGAAAGGAACTGAAGCTGTTCTGCACAGTGACAGCATCTTCACGGCAGACTAACAAGTCTGCCCTGGAGGTAGCTGAATGCCAAGGAAGCACTGGCAGAGCTGCCTGATGATGCAATGTGTTCCTACAAAAAATGAACCTTGCAACATTGCAGAGTGAGCAGCTCTCAGGGAAAGGCTCACTTCAACTGCTGGAATGGTTGGTTAGGTACTGAAGCTAAAGACCCTGCCACAAAGCCCAGCCACATTTGTGCTCAGCCCCTTGCCTTTCACTCCTGGGCCACTCAGTTTCAGGCGTGTCTTATTTTGAAGGAAAAAAAAGAAGGGTTTAAATCTGTGGCAGAAGCACAAAACTATGTCTAGTTTAAATACTGTTAAGTGACTTAATACCTGTGGTTTCTTAATCCCTGTTTACACTTTTCCCTATTTCTCAGGTTGAAAATGAAAAGTGATAGGAGTTGTCCAAACCATAAACATGCTCTCTACCAAAACCTCTGCTGCCATCGTCTGCCCAGAGTGCTGACATCTGCAGCTGTTGCTGTGTTGACATTTCTCCTATGCTGCTTTAAGTTTCTCCTTTCAAAAGCACAAAGATTGCATCTTGGCCCTTTAAAGTTGCTGTGTGAAAAGAAAGCAGTGCAGTGGCCGGGGGCCTCTGGGCTGAGACTCAATTCTGATGTTCCTATGCAATGGGTCTGCTCCTTAACATTCAGCATTATACAACTATTTGCAGTGAAATTCTGTAATAAATAAGTTGAAAGTACTCAAGAGCTGGAGTTTGTCTCATTTCTTAGAATTTTAGTACTCAGTTCCTTGGGTTTGAGGAGGAGTTCTGCTCTCTTGGCCCAGCTGGAGCAGCATTGCCTGTGAACTAGCAGAATTCCAGCAGGACAGCAAAAGGCAAACAGCAGACATCAGGCAGGACCCCATTTCCCTGCCTTTTCCTCCACCAGAGGACCTCATGGGCTTGTCCAGGAGTTTTCAGCCGCAGTGAGCTGCGAGAGGGACGTGTCCTGCTTGTAAAGCAGCAGACTGAGCAGGGAGCGCCTGGGGACCCCTGACCTGGACCTGACTGCTGATGGCTTCCTGTGCCTGGAGCGAGGAACCCCCCCGCAGCCCATCTCCTCCCTCGCAACCCCGGGCAGGCGGAGCAGCAGCTGTGCTGCAGCGGGACGAGAGAAATCGGCCGCCAGCTCAGCCCTGCTCCCTCTGGCTTCCAGTGCCCCTGCGGAGGGGAGCTGCGGCAGCAAGGCGCTCAGCACACGAGAGGGAGCCCTCTGCCAGCCTGCCCGCGCCAGTGCCGCTCCTCAGCCCGAATCCAACGTGCGCCGAGCGCCGGCACTGCGCCTCGGCCGCCGAAGGCCACAGCAGCACATCTGGGCACGAAAAAACCCCTCTCCGAAAGGCGCTGGCAGGCAGAGCTGAGCCGCTGACGGTGTCTGGGTGCTGCAGCACACTGACAGGGGTGCACTGACTCCTGCATAAGAACCAAACAATCCTTCTGCCTCGCCTCACACTCTGCCCATCGCCTGCTCCCTGGCATGCAGAACAGCTCAGGGGGAGGTACCAGCTCTCTAGACACTAGCTGGACCCATGAAAGTGCCAGGCTTAGCCAGTCAGACCCACCAGAAGAAAGCTCAGCCACTGGGTTGTGGCTCTGATGTCAGCGATTGTCTTGCACAAATGCTGGCTGCTGCCTGCGCATTCCAGGGAGCATTTCTGTACCTGGTGCTCCTCAAACCCCATGGATCCTCATGCAGGAAACACACAAGCCTTTGTACTTGGTACCGTTAACATAATGTACTGAGCATAAACCTGCACACAGCACACACTGCCCTGCACACAATGTTTTCTTGGCAGGAGGTTTGTCATTCCTCAGGAAAAAAGCAAGTACAGAAATACTTCATGTGCATAGAAAATATTAAAAAGTATAAAAATCACTTTCTGGCCCTTAAGTTGTGAAGGACTCTGGGTCACACGCCACAAGTTTAGTACAAAACCTGGTTTGTAAGTTACAGTACATTCACAAGTCACTTTGGAGGCAAGTCAGCAGGAGTAAAGAACACTCCCAAGCCCCAGAGATCTTCTCACGCTAGTCCAGCATCTTTAGCCATGCCGTAGAAGATGCCCTTGGACTCTATAAGGTTGCTGGGAGTATCAAATTCAGCCACGGTCCCGTTGTCTAGAACAAGAATCCTGTGAAAAACAGAGGGTGGTGGTGAAGAATTCCTCCAGGAAAAGTGAAATCCCTTTTATGGCTCCTTGCCAGGCCCACACGTGGCTACCCAGAGACAAAGCAGGCCCCGCCAAGCACTGCCTGCCGCCCGCAGCGGGTCCCCACCTGGTGTAATCCATGATGGTGTTCAGCCTGTGTGCGATGGTCAGCACCGTGCAGTCCTCGAACTGGCTCCTGATGGTGCTCTGGATGAGGTCGTCGGTCTCCAGGTCCACGGCTGCCGTCGCCTCGTCCAGGACCAGCACCTTGGTCTTGCGGAGCAGGGCTCTGGCCAGGCAGACCAGCTGCCTTTGGCCCACGCTGCCAACAGAGACAGGGCTGCACACGGGAGGGACTCTGCCCCTCCTGCCCCCTGCTCGGGGCCACTCAGCAGCTAGTGCTACCCAACCAAACCCACAGTGCTGCTCCACAGCCACTGCAGCATCGCACAGCTCCTCTAGCATCTGCCTGCCCCTCCTGCCTACCCCAGTGCTGACAGCCACCAAACGTCTCTCTAGCGCCGTGATCAACACCAGGGGAGCCACTGGCTGCAGAGCTCCTGCCCGAGCTTCCAAGAGCACACACAGGGGAACCAGAGCACAGCAAACTTGAAAAAAGGGGGAACTAACTAAACAAAGTGCTCTGAGGCTGCAAGTCCTTCCTGCCGTCAAGACCCCAGCAGTTCGGGGGCATCCCATGCTTCCACCCCTCTCTGCAGGACGAGGATGGAGCTGAAGATTCACTATGTGCATCTCTGGGCTCCAGAACAGCCTCAGGAGCCATCACAGCTCTCAGAGTGCAGCATTTCACCATCCCCATTCAAGCCTTAGGTCCTTCAGACAGCAATGGACAAATGCTGCTGGGGTGTCCATTTAGACACAGCAGCCTGACGTTGCCCTGGCATTTCCCTTTCTGCCAAACCATGCTGAAGGGATTATCTGTTCCTAACACTCCACAACCCTGAGATTTCTTTCTTTACTGGTAAGACAAGTTTGTAGTTTGGGAGAAATCCTCCCCAGCAGCAGGCAACCAGATCATTTGTGTCAGAGGCAGAACTCTGGGCAAACATTTGAGCTTTTATGGTTGTTCTGAAACAACAACAGGTGACTAAATCGTTTCAGACAACCCACTGCAGAGCAAACCCCTGCTCAGGTGCTGAAGAAAAGCTCAGCATGGTCCAAGCATTCCTTACCTGAGGTTTTCTCCACCTTCTGAGCATTCATAGTCCAACATGGATGGCTGACTGCTGACAAACCTCTTCAGATGAGACAGTTCAAGAGCTTTCCATATTTCCTCATCTGAATACTTATTAAATGGGTCCAGGTTCATTCTCAACGTCCCAGAAAAGAGAACAGGATCCTGGATATAAACCCAAAGTTCATTAGAGAAGAGTTTCAGCTGTTGCGAGTACCTGCTTCTGAGGCTCCATTGCATTGCATCTTGGCCACCTCCCAGGCCCATCCACGCTGAAATCACATCATGTTGCACCCACTTAAAACTCAAATCCCACCTGTAAAGATGGTTTGTTCTAAATCCTGTTTTACCAACCAGCATCTGCTCATAAAATGGCAGGGCAGGACTACTTAACCCACGGTTTGGGTTTCTGGAGCAGATCTCTGGGCGTCACAAGGCGTTTTCCACGGGGCATAAGCCATTAGTGATGGCTTGCTAAGCTGCTGGAGTATTTCCTCACTGTGATGCACAGAAACAGTACCTGAGGAATAATTGTTAGCCTGGAACGAAGGTCGTGGAGACCAATCTCTGAAATGTTCACACCATCAATTCTGATCTCCCCTTTCACAGCTTCCAGGATCCTAAAGAGACAGAGTGTCATGGAGGACTTTCCTGCTCCAGTCCTGCCAACGATGCCAATCTGCAGCAGAGCACAGGTTAAACAATAAAGCATCCAGTTAATGCCAGCCCAAACCCAAACAGAGCCCCAGCGAACCCTCAAGAGCCCTCTGAGTGGTTTGCCACAAGGTGTGACACTAACAGCTCAGAGTCCAGCTGCAGACCAGTGAGGAGCAGAGGCCCTCAGGAGTCAGCACTGGGACTGGTCCTGTTTGACACCTTTGGCAGGGACATTTACAGAGCCTGTGATGACAGGACAAGGGACAAAGGTCTGAAACTAGAGCAGGGGAGATTTTAGGCTGGACTGTAGGAAGATCCTTGCTATGAGGGTGGTGAGACACTAGAACAGGTTGCCCAGACAAGCTGTGGACACCTCATCCCTGGAAACGTTTAAGCCCAGGCTCAATGTGGCTTTGAGCACCCTGGGCTAGTGGGACATGGGCTGGAATTGGATGGCCTTTAAGGTCCCTTCCAGCCATTGTGTGATTCTGAACCAAAATGCACCCATCCTTCCCTGGGGAGCTGTGTCCTGCTGGATCTCCTGTGGTGCTATTCCTCTCATTTGGGTGACACTCCATGTGAAGGTCTGGACCTAGAGCCAGCCTAGGGGACTCCAAGGGGTTAGCTGAGGTACCCACATTAGGAGTCCAACATCTCAAGGACAAGAAAAGGCTTTGCAGAGGGCAATCAGAGGGCACAGGAGCACAAGTCTCCGTTCCAGGAGGTGGTGCCACCCCCTGTAGTCTAAGGACAACTCTCCTTGGACAGCAGCCTGCTACAGGGGCAACTTTCCCATGTCAATTGCTCCATGACCAGCAAACCCCAGAACTTCCAAGTGAAGTAGCCCATGTCCAAGATCAAAGACAACTTCTAGATTAGGGAAGCAAAGAACATCTCCTTCCATGTGAGCAGTGCCACACAAAAAGCCAGAGAGCAGAGGGAAAAAGCCAGAATTCCTTCTCCCATCTGGACTGCTTCAGAAAAGCACTTCCACTGAATTTGTGCCACTGGTGCCTCCTGCATGGAGTGCAGCAGCGAGCCTGCTGCCAATCTAACTCTGAACATCCAGAACATCCCATGTCCTATTGCTCCCAGTCTGGAGGATGCTGGCACACTGACAGCATGGTTGCCACTGCTGGCTCCTGCAATGCCAGCCTGAGCAGGCATCCAGCAGCAAGGCAAGTGTGCCGGCAGACCCTGTCCTGCACTGCCTGCTGTCACTGGAGGCCCAAAGCAAAGTTCTAGCAAAGAACTCGATGGTAACTCACCTTTTCTCCACCATGCACTTGGAGGTTTATCCCCTTCAGCACCAGGTCCAGGCCCTTCCTGTACCTCACTGAGTAATTCACAAACTCCAGCTGTCCCTTGGATGGCCAATCCTTGGGGGGGCTCTTGCCCTCAATGACCCAGGGGGCCTGAGGAAAACAGAATCAGAAAAGCCTCATGTAGTTTAGGAAAAAATTGCTGCAGCAGACAACAGCATTAGCATTGGTGAGATGAAATAGAAATAGATCTGAGACATCAGATCTCCACCATCAAACAACTGTGTCACAGCAGGGGGAAACCTGCGGGCCCTGAAGTGCCCACTCACTTTGACCTTGGTTGTGATGTTCACAGGGAACAGATCTGAGCCTGCAGGGCCAACTCCTCAGAGGACAGGAATTGCCATGTTTCCTGTTAACCTTAAGACAATCCTGCCTGTCTCGAGTCAACTCAGGGTCTGGCTTCTAACACATCTCATGCCCCTTGCCCAGCTCCCAGACTCAATACTTTCAGAACCATGCCCTGCAGCTCTCCTCGGATCCTGTTTTCTAGCTATAGTCTCCCACCACATACACCCAGTGTGCCCACAGAGCAGGAAACTTCCCAGCACAGCTCCATCTGCCCCTTTTTGAAGTCCTTGGCAGCCAAGGTGGATGATTGGAGGCTTTTCCTGGATTCAGCAGTGCAGTGTTGCTGGAGATGTTCCTCTCTCCTGGGAGATGAGGACTGGTTAAGATGATTAAGCAGAAACCCTCCTGCAGATGTGCAGAGCCTGCTGGGCAAGGGCAGCTGTGCTCAGCAGCAGGGTCACAGCTCCAGACACGCAGGTAGGATCAACCATCGAACCCTTCAAAAGCCCACGGGAGCACCACTCTGATGGTAAAACTCATTTCTTTTGTGCTACAGCCACTGACAGTAGCAGAAAATGAGATGCCAAGCACGGACTGCACAGCAGCAGCACTAATATGGAACTGTGGTGGCATAAATTTACAGTGCAGAGTGTGGCATTTGTTCAGGTGAACACACAGGGCAGAAGCTGCCTCTGGAGAGCTGAGACCACATGAACTTGTGCGTTGGAGCCCTGCACACCAGTGGGTGAGGGTGGCTGCAGCTCAGGAGCTGACCTCTGTTTCAGTTTCTGAATACTCTTTTATCCTCTCGACAGCCACAATGTTATTCTCCAGGTCAGAAGCCATTCGGACCATCCAGTTCAGAGACATGACCACCTTGGAGAAGACAAGGAATAAAACATCAGAGAGGGAGGACAGATTTCACAGTAGTGAACACATCACCAATTCACACTGACATTCAGAAAGGACTCACTACTGCTGGTGCCAGGGCAGTGCAGTTACTGGAAGGCGATGCAGTTACTGGGACAAGAAGCCTGCAGAGGATCAGATGCTTGCACGAAGCAGCACAGGGGCAGTGGTGCCTGCCATGCTGATTTAACAAGTGGGCCTCTCAGGGAAGGCGATTTGGAGTCATTGCCCCAGTCACAGCTCTGCTGGAGAGCTGCCATCAGCAATCCAGCACACCCCTGGGGTCTCAAAAGCTCTTGGCAAGGGGGAGGCTTTCACAACTGCTCATCTGCCCACAGCATGGCTAAGCACACTGTATTGTGTCTGTTCATGAACCCAGCTGCTCTGCCTGTGATCACCTGGATCACTGATCCACTGCTGTCAGGCATGATGCAGGACATGGCCAAAGGACCTGTTCTGGGTGGGTGCACTTGGTGCTTCCTGAGCTTCCTGCATGCTGCTGAGGATACTAGTGTGCAGCACAGCCTTGATGCTCCCAAAGTACGCTGACGTCCTGCTTCACATGGGCTTGATGGTGGTCTGTCAGCGTTCAGGGCAAGTCTGCACTGTTTCCAGATGTCCCACCGCTCATTTTTCTGCTTTCCTTGTTAACTGCAGCTTTATCAAGCACCTCAGCACTGCTGGCTTCTGCAGCACCCCCAGCCCCACACACCTGCAGCGCGTAGGACACCGACAGCCCCACCAGGCCAGCGTTCAGCGTGCTCCTCCCAACCACGGCAAAGAGGGCAGCGAAGAGGACAACGCAGTTCCCCACGAACTCCACTCGGATCCCCAGCCACCTGGTGGGGAGGGCAGAGGTCAGCAGGGGGACCTTGGGGCAGGGATGCAAACACAGCGAGGGGGGAGGGCAAGGCCGTGTCCCGCGGTACCTGTTTGCCACTAAGCCAGGGTAGTAACTCCTCTGGTTCTCGTCCACCTTCAGGTCACTGATGTCTATGAAGGACTTCACCCTTCCGTAGGCTCTGATGACCGTGGCCCCCGACACCGTCTCTGAGAAGTGCGAGTAGATGGGAGATCTGCTGACGGACTCCAGACGCTTCAGCTGGCGGGAGGTGGCCACATAGAACCGCTGCCGCGGGTGGGAGAAAGCGAAAGGCACAGGGAGCTTTGTTAGCCGAGCCTGAGCCCCTACGTCGAGATAAGGTTCATAGCAGATTGCTGCTGCTGAGCTTCAACCTTCCAAAACCTCTGTGCGTCATGGAAGAGCTCTGGGGCTCTGCAGGCTCTAAGCTGCATTTCTCTGTCCCTTTTGAAGCAACCCAACAAAATGAATCCATCTGCAGCAGCTTCACTTTTCAGGGCAACGGAAGGAGAATCTGCACCTCCACGATCAGCTCTGCAGCATGGCAAACAACCTGCGGCTTTGCTCAGAAGTCAGTAATATCAATGCTGTCTTTTGGAACATCTGAACTCCTCCTCCTCAGGGCCAGCAAAGCTCAGCAGCACCTCACACACACGCCCAGCGGGCACAGGGGGTGTCACACACAGGGCACACAGGGCACAGGGTGTGCCACTCACACACAGGGCACACGGGGCATAGGGGGTGCGATGCAGCTCTGCTAGCAGTAGCTCTTCGTTACCGCCTAGCAGTGAGCCAGCACTGTGTCTGCTCAGCCTGTGCCCACGGCTCGCAGTGCCTTGCCGAGGACTAAGGAGCAGTTTGCTTGCACAGACATGAATTTACTGCAGATAGTTCGGGTTGCAATTCAGATACTTCAATTCTCCCCCATTTTCCTCAGCAGAAAGACAAAGATGAGGGCAGGGTCCTGGCAGGGCAGGCAGCTGCTGCCCCAGTTACCTGAACGAAGAAGTAGAGGAGGGCCAAGGGAACAACCACCACGGCGAAGAGCAGGGTGCTTGCCAAAATGACAACCAGGGTGGACAAGGAGTTAAAGAAGGTCCCCAGGGCCATCAGGACAGTCTGTGGGATGACCTCATCGATGACGTAGATGTCCTTGGAGAAGCGGTTGATGATGCGGCCTGTGGGGGTGGTGTCGTAGAAGGACTGGGGGGTCTGAAATTTGTTGTCCAGCAGCGCCACGTGCAGCGTCCGGGCTGCGTTGATGCCCCCCATGGCCAGGATGAAGGAGGAGATGAGGACTATGAGGCCTGGCAGTGAGGAGGAGACAAGTCACCCTGTGAAGAGACGCTCCCAGCCGGCGGCTCTGGCTCTCGGTGGCTTCTGCTGTGCCAGCAGCTTTCCTCCCTCGGCCAGCTTCTGCTCTGACCATGCACCTCAGCACCTCAGCCTAGGGCACTGGGGCATGTCCTGTAGGACTTGCTCTGCTGTCTGCATTCACAACACCTTCCTCCAGCTCTCTTCAAGCTCCCTGTGAAGTCCTAATGCTACAGCTTCACCCCAGCCCTCCTGTCTCTTCTGCACCTACCTTTTCATGCTCTCTCTCCAGCTCCCTTCTCCCAAGTCTCCATAGCTCCTGTCCAACCCCCCAGGAGCTTCACAACAAAATCACAAATGTTGGGCAGAGCTCAGTCTTTGCAGCTCCAGGTTGAGTCACCTCCCTCCACTGGGATAGGATGCAGGGAGCAATTCTGGGCCGTCAGCCACTGGTGCCACGTTCTTCCCACCCGAGTCCTCTCCTAAACACTGCGGCGCCCTGCTGGCCTCACCTTGCAGGAGGCCCAAGGCAGCGTAGACGCCAATGCGCATGGCTGTGTTGTGCTGGGTCCCGTTTACCACCGGCTCGTTGGTCCAGTCGCTGAGCCACACGTTGGCCCCAATGGCAGCAGCGTTTTGGCAGCAGTAGAGGAAGCAAATCAGCAGAGAAAGGACGGGGCTGACAGCCTTCATGTACTGCCAGAACACAGAGAGCTTCACCTGCGAACCACACACCACAGCTGCTCGGTACAGAACGCTCAGGGGCTTACACCGAGAGGAGCTGCTGAGCTCTAAACCGCCCAAACTAATGTACCACGGGGAAAGTTCAGCTGCCTGAGCTCCACCTCGAGGTGAGGACTTGCGAAGCAAGTCAGAAGCTTCTCTGAAATGGTCTTCTCCTCTATTTTAAGGAGCTGTATTTTGTTAGTTTGAGGGGGGTTAGGGTTTAGGACTGTGCTAGAGAAAGGCAATGTTCAAAAAGTAAGCAAAGAGGCTGATCAAACAGCAGCAAGGGGAACAGGGACTTGAGCCAAGGGCTTGGGGCAGAAGCAGCAGCTTGGCAGGCAGAGTGAGCTCAGGGCTGCTTTAAACGGCCTACTCGGGAAAAGTGCTGAGTGTGTCTCCCTGCAGGTGTCTTTACAGCAGCTGAAATGAGGTACCAAATACTGGTGCCTCCCGACAGGCCCATAAACAGGGGATGCTTGTGGCAAAGAAAGGAAAGATGTCTCTAAGGTAGTGCCAAAAGGCAGAGAAGCAAAAGAAACAGAGACTAAGGGCAAAACCCACTGTCTGAAGAAGGAATAATGAAAGGACCACGTGCAGTTGACTGGGGACCTGAAAGTTAAAACAGCCCCCAGAAAGAGCTGCCAGCAGGGACAGGGTGCACAGGACACCCTGAGCCTTCTGAAGCACAGGGAAGGGCTTTCTTTCACAAATCCTCCATGCTCCTATTCCAGCCACTGCTGCTTTCTGTCCCATTGCTCTTGTTTCCCCCTCTTCTCATTCTCTCTTCCCATCTCACCCCCCTGGCCTTGCTCAGGAGAAGAACAGCCCCTTCTGTACCAGCAAGAAAATGCTCTGGAGGGTGGGGTGGCAGAACAGATCTGCTGGCAGGCAGCTGGCTCCTGCCCACTGCTGCAGGTCAGCAAAGCGCTGCTGCTGCAGCTGGCATCACCAGCAGCCAGGTTGGGAACGCCGGAGCGCTGACAGCTCTGCAGTCAAAGGCAGGGCTGTGCAGCACTGTGCTGCGTGGGCTCAGGGGGCTCTGGCAGCAGCTGGAAGGGAATTTTTATATTAATGCTTTCCCTAAACACTTAGGCCTTGCCAGGTACAGAATCCTCTGCCAAAACCCCAAATCTGAGTGACAGTGGCCACCAAAGTACTACCTGCAGCCTGCAGCCAGGACTTACAGACCATGTGTAACAGAACTGCACCAAATGTGAAAAGAAAAACTCATTTTCCCAGGAGAGACAGGAGGGAGCCCAAGCATACTCTGCCAGTTTCAGTGGTCTCAGCCTGCACAAGCTTCTCGCTGGGGCTCTTCCTTGGCAGAGGGGGCTCTGCTGGCCTCTTCTCACAGACTCTTCGTTTGGTTGACATTTTGTTGGGACATTCTCCCCCCTCAGCAGAAACGACACTGAGTTGCCTAGTCAAAAAAGAGGCATTAGGAGAGAAAGGGCATCTTGTGGCTGTGCCAGGGCAGGGCAGGGATGCAGCAGCTTGCACCTCTTCCCAGCTCCTCTACTGTGCTCCCACATCAGACTTCCTCAGAGCTAGGGGTGCTGCTGCCACCCCTCTGAGCATTTGGTGACACCAGAAGTACAGAACCTGGCAGAGGCTGTGGCAGGGCCTGGGCTCCTTGGTGAAGGCCTTCACAGACTTCATCACAAGACAGACACTTCAAAGCCATCCCCCTAAGCTTCTCTGCTTGCACCCCAGTGCCAGGACAACATCTGTGGGTATGGGCATGAAAGGTTTCCTGATGCCCAATGGAAAGGCACAATGCAAAGTGCTTATTTTTCACCAGCTGCCAGCAGCTGAGGGTGGTGTGGGTACAATGCGTACAGTGGTGTCACCTGGGAACCAGAGCTGCTCCAAGACATGGCTTAAGAGGAGCGCTGCAGGAATAGGTATTTGCTGCTCTTTGCACATTCTTTCACTCTTGCCTTCAAAGGGACACTAAACCAACTCATTTGCAAGAGGAAGCTAAAGCTCAGAAAGAGAAGCATGTGAGTGACACCTGCAGATGTGTTCTGACACAGACTAGGAGCACATCAGCCCTGTGCTTACCTAAGGAACTGCTTGCGGGCCTCACTCGACACTGGCTCATTGTCTGCAAGGTCGGTGTGGATGCTGACAGTGTCCTCAGCTAGCAGGACTTCATCCTCCAGCACTGCAAGACAAGATCACACCTCAAGTTTGCTGCTGAGCGAAGCAGAAGGCACAGAAAAGGGGGTTACACAAAGCAAGAGGCATGAAAGACAGCACTGCAGCAGGAAATCACAGAGTGTAAAGTCCCCCAGAGCTCTGCTTGCATCCCTTCTCCTGGCCAAACAGCAAGGACCTTGTGAGTCAGGCTGGCTGCCAAATACACTGGCATTGCATCCCTTCAGTGCATCAGCAACGCCAAGCAATTGTGTTACAGCTGGTTCTAGCTGAATTCACTTCTAGGGCATGCTCTAGGCATGATCATGGGATGGGAGAGTCATGTCAGAGCTCCTGGAAGCCTCTGCTGAAGACACCCGGCGTGTCCCTCTGCCTGGCTGGAGGGTAGCAGTGCTGCCAGCAGAGCGTGGGAAGGCTGTCACACAGAGGAAGCAGCTACCAAGAGGCGTTCATCTTCTATCATCCTACCAGAACCAAACCAAGTGAAAAGCAGCCCAGCAGCCAGCTGAACAGCAACGTGCCTTGAACTTGGCTGCATGAAAAACCCAACAAGCAGAGAATCATCTGGGTAGCTGCTCTGACAGCAAGCCCAGGGTGTTCTTGGCTGCTCTGCTTTCCTGCTGACGTTGGCCTTGCTAGTTGTGAAATAAATTCCCAGCTCTAAGGTAATTTCTAACACAGAATTGCCTTTTTTTAGGACAAGTCACACGAAATTTTGACAGGGATTTGTGGAGCCAGTCAAGGAATGACACAGCTCTGGCCTCAGGCAATAACTTTCCTGTAGTGCAGAAGGGCCAGCACTGGGCTGTTGGGAGGAAGCAGGGACACTGCACACAGAGCAAACAGCTGTGCTCTGGGGGACAGAGAAGGGCAGGCCTGAAGGAGCAGCAGCACTGTACCTGTTGGCTCATCCTCCTCGATGTCCTCCTCCAGCGCATAGTTGCGCAGGAACTCCGCAAAGGCCTTGTTTTGTTTCAAGAGGTCTTGGTAGGATCCCATTTCAGAGATTTTGCCATCTACCAGGACAATGATGTGGTCAACCTGAGGCAGGAAGCCGATGCCATGGGTCACCAGAACTCGGGTCTGGACAGGATGAAAAAGAGCAAAAGCCCACAGCTGTCAGCTGGCACTGTGAGGAGCAGCACTGCCCAGCGGCCCCCACACCACCGTGTCGCTGGGCACGACCACGTCCAAGTGAAGTGCTCTGTCCTTGTCAGTCACAGCAGCTTGGAAACATGGACATTGACTGTGTGCTTCCTGCTGCAGGCTGAAATAGCCACAGAGGGAAGTCAACCAACTGAATTATCATTCCCCTTTTCCCTTCTGCTGATGTTCCTTGAAGGCTTTCCCTTTTGAACTCTGAAATAACCTTAGAAGATCAAAGCAAGAACGGAAGGGGAAGCAGCAAGGCCACAACTTGGACACACACTGCCAACGCCCTCTGCAAAGGCAGCTGTGACAGACTCTCACCGCCCTGTCTCTCGGTGACAAGCAGGACCAAGCTGACAACCGCCACAAGTTTCTGCAAACATTTGTTCTTGGAGATCTCACAGCAGGGATTTTAAAGCACAGAGCAGGTTTCTGCCTCCACATGTCCTGACTAGATCCCATCACTCCTGGGTGTGCCCAGGCAGCAGCTCTCTGTAGAGCCTGAGCAGTGGGAAAAAGGTGCCCAGGCTGCCAGCTAAGTGCAGCACCCAGCGATGATTCAGCACTCCAGCCTCGCTGGCAAAGAGCCCTGCGGCTCCCCAGCAGCGGGGCTGGCTGTGTGCAGCTGTAGATCTAAATGCCAGCTTACTTTGCCTTTAAGGACCCCATCCGGCCCAATGACTTTGTCAAAGATGTGCTTGGCCACGTGCGAGTCGACGGCGGAGAGAGGATCGTCCAGCAGGTAGATGTCGGCGCCGCTGTACACCGCCCGCGCCAGGCTCACCCGCTGCCGCTGCCCCCCGGACAGGTTGATGCCCTGGTGGGAAAGAGAAGAGCAGCCCTGCCTGCTGGTGGCTCTCGCCCAGCACAACACACCGGTGCTAAATTGAAACATGAGGAGATGCAGAGGAGAAACTCCCTCAGAGCCAGAGAGAGGAAGAGAACAGCTCTAAATCTGCTTGTTCGCTGCCAAGCTTCCCTCACCCAGCGAGCTGCAGATACAGTAAAGCCTCTTGCTGGATAAGCTTCTACAGGGAGCTGCTAAAACACAAAACTACAAAGGAGGATCACCAGCCAGGCTCTAAAATGCAAACACTGAAAGCAGGGCTGCAGCACCTGGAACATCTTCCCCCTCTCTCATCTCACATACAAATCCACCCCACCTCCTGCTGCCCATCCTCTCAGACGTAGTGGCCTGGGAAAACAAATCTTTGCTGGCAATCACAGATGTGAAGTTTGCTCATTAAAATGAGCTGTTAAGGGATGATCACAGCACTTTTTTGCTCGACACACCATATGTTCCCTCCTTCTTATCCCTACAGGAAAAGGGGGGACTCTATTCTGGACAGATGCTCTACAGGTGGGCACAAACTGGAGCCCTGACCTTCCAGGCTGGGTGTGCAGTTGTGCCTCACAGCACAGACACATGCTGGGAGTTAGGAACAAGCTGAAGTCCATCTGCCCTCCACAGCAGTGCCCTGTGTGTCTCAGTGTGGATCATAGCAGGGATGCCACTGTAGAGATCAAACCACAGTGAGTGCTGACTTCACAGCAGCCTCTCCTCAGCCAGGCAAACAGCAGTGACAGAATCAGTGTTACCTTCTCCCCGATCTCAGTCTGGTCCCCTCCTGGCAGCACCTCCAGGTCAGTTTTCAGAGCACAGGCCTCCAGGACATTCTGGTACTTCTGCTCGTTAGGAGCTTGGCCAAACAAGATGTTATCTTTCAGCGTGGCATTCTGGATCCAGGCTTGTTGAGGCACATAACCAACAGAACCCTTGAGGGAGGAGGAAGAAAGGAAATCTGTGACTTACAATCAGCTGCAGTTTGTGTTTAGAACTGATGGCAACCTGCAGCACAACAGAGCTCCTGCTGGATGCACATTCACACCATGCATGTGTGCTAACTGCTGATGTGCAGCTGCAGATCAGGAAAGTCATTTACATTAACCACAGCTGAAGAGGTGTGGGTAGGACCCAGAGCAGGCAGCAAGCTGGTACAGCAGTAAGCAGAAGTCCCTCTCCTGAGGTACACCACCAGCCATGGCAGGCAGCAGCAGCAGCACCTCTCCAAACCATGGCTAAAGTGCCTCATAAACAGAACAAACCTTCACAGCTACTTCTCCTTCCAGCTTTTCCATTTCACCCAGGAGAGCAGACACCAGAGAAGACTTCCCACAGCCAACATGGCCAACAATGGCAACCAAAGCACCACTGGGCACCAGCAGATTTATACTGTGGAGGAAACAGGATGGAAATTAGTAAGTAGAATCACAGAATCAGTCAGGGTTGGAAGGGACCACAAGGACCATCCAGTTCCAACTCCCCTGCAATGGGCAGGGACATCCTACCCTAGAGCAGGCTGCCCACAGCCTCATCCAGCCTGCCCTTAAACACCTCCAGCCATGGGGCCTCAACCACCTCCTTGGGCAACCCATTCCAGGCTCTCACCACTCTCAGGCTCAACAACTTCCTCCTCACATCCAGTTAAACATTAATTAGACATTTATTTCCTAAAGACATCATGAGTCATTAACCCAGTGCTGAAGAGCACAGTGAAAAGCAGCCTGGCCTCAGCCTGGTAGGGTACAGCAAGCATGGCTTGGTCACTGCTCTTCTCCTCCCTTTCTTGTGTGCAGCCCACCATAACCAGAACTGCAGAAGCAAATGGAAATGCAGCAGTAACCTATCCTCTGGGCTGTGAGGCAGCAGGATTGCTAACAAGCCTCCTAAGACCCTTTGCTCTGTCCTTAGCAAGTCAAACAGGGTAGACCTTTCAGAATTCTTCTGGGGTTTGATTTCAAAGGTGAGAGTAACTGCATGAAAGTAGTGAGAGAACACATTCCATCCCAAAATGTTCAGACTAGTCCAGTGCCACGTTTCCAGCAGTAGTAAATTGGGTTGACAATGATACAAGGGAAAGAAAACTTTTTCACTTAAAATCCTTTCCTCTTTTCCCTGCTGTGCTCTAAAAGCTGCTGCTTTAGGTCCTGGCCTTGAAGGTGATCTGCAATGGAAGTGGCTGATGGACACAGTCTTTGCTACTCCCTAGTGAAACCAAACCAAACTTCTGTCCGCAGAGATCCTGGCGCGGGTCTGGGGCTCTGACACAGATTCTGGCCAGGCAGGCAGTTGGTGTTTCGAGCGCTGCACGAGGCTCGTGTGCTGGATGAAAAGCCTCACTCAACGCAGCAAAACTCAAAAGCACTGCGATTGTTTTTCTCGTTAGTTTCTCTCTAGCTGAGTTTTGCCTTAGTGCTCCTTTAGGGAGTCACTGGGTACTTTTCAGGTCCAGGTGGCAACAAAGTGAGCCAGAGACGTTTGGCTGTTTTGGAAATGAAGCCCAGAACACTGAAGCCAACCTGGCTGCAAAGATGGGTACGTGAACCGAACTCTGAACTCCACGCCTCTTGCTGCTGTTAACTGGCTCGGGTAACACAGCACAGCAGCACCAGCCACTCAGGATGGGAATCCTAAGGACACTTTTCAGGTTCCTGTGGCTTTGATCTGAGGACAAAGCACACCACAAGGAACTTCATGCTTGTGGGCAGATTTTGCTTGGATTCGCTCAAATAGGCAAAGGACCAAAACATGCACACCCATAGCTGGAAACGGCCCTTCCACAGCCACGGCAGGGAGGCTGCCACGGGCTGCTGACAGAGCAGAGCACTGCTCACACAGCACCTCCAAACCCAGGCATCTCAGCTGTCCTCAGAAGCAATCAGATCACTTTGATTTGCCCAGCATTTAGGTCAAACAACAGAGGGCAGAGAGGCTCAGTACAGGAGCAGGTGCCTAGTTCCTGCTGGTTGCTGTGGAGTTTACACCCTGCAGCACTGCTCTGCGGAGCCTAAACACCATGAGGCACAGGGACTAGCTCCACGGACTTAAGGCAGAAGAGATGCACATATGAAGCGTAGAGGTGAGCCTGCAGATACCACTGGACACCTTTCACACACAGCTCCCAGGAGCCAGAAAGCAGGGGGGTGTTGTACTGCAATGGCAGGAAGATCCTTACTCTTTCAGAGATGGCTTAAGCTCCTTTCCCCAGCTGAACGTCCCATGCGTCACACTGATGGCGTTGCCTACGTGACAAACAAGGAGAGAGAGCAGGGGGTTATCACACAGAGCAGCACGGCTGGGGCTGGCACAGAGCAGTCTGGCTTTGTGGTGTTCCAGGCACCCTGCACGTCCCTTCACAGCCTCAGAAACGTGGGCCACAAGACAGCCACGTTCAGAGCGGCAATAACTGGTGACCGCTTAAGCTGGAGGCTGAAGAGGGGTCCTGCTGTGCCCTGCCCCAGGCAAGGCCAGGCCCAGCACCTGCTGCTCAGTACCCTCCAGCACCTGAGCATGACTTGCCCATGGAGCTCACTGCCAGGGCAGTAGATCACCGTGCTCTTGCCTTTGACTCATCAGGTGAAGTTTGCCTCTGTGCAGCTTTTTGCTTGACACAAGTTACATATCTGAGACTTCCTCTGCCTCTCTAGCCCCTGATGGGGTACAGCAGAGTAGTAATGACAGCCACACAGCACCCCTCTGCCCATGGCACATCAGGTTTCAAACCCCAGGGTCACCAAAGTGAACTACAAGAGGCGACACCTTTCTCTGAGACCACCTGATTTGATGTTCAGTTTGGATTGGGTGGGAAGCAGCACCCCAAACTGCTCATGGTGGTCCTGAACTCTTGTGCAGTGAGACAGGTCTGAGCAGGTCTTGCTGCCCCTAGTCAGTGGATGCACCTCATGATCAGTGCTGGTAGCATTCAATGTGCTGCTGATGCAATCTCAGGCCCAGTACCTCAGCTCAAAGCTCAAAAATACAGCCAGAAACTGGTGTGAGTGCCACAAAGCCTGCACAACAACCACACTTCTCAGAGGAGCAGTTTCTCTAAAAGGCAGGACACCAAGACTGTTGTGTTCACGGAGTTCTGGTACTTCAGCCAGTCCAAACCAAGCACGAGGTACTTGCTGTGGCAGCACAGGCCAGGGGAACACTGATGCCTTTACCTGGTGCAATTGCTTTTGTTTCCACAGAGTTTGGATCAAGTTCATCATGACTCAGGAACTGCTGAATTCTCTTCAGGGAAACACTTGTCTAAGAGAAGAGTACTGTTATTTATCACTTTAACGAGGGCTTAGTGCTCTTACACTGAGAAAGCAAGCATGAATGAAAGTAGCTTGACTTAAGCTCCCACCCTACAGGCTTCCTGAGCACTGCTGGCTCATTCCTTCCCTGGGGCCAGTCTCACCCTGAAACTCAGGTTTTTGACTGTGACATTCCTCAAACCCAGCTGAGCTCATCTGAGCAAAGCAAAATTCCCATAGACAAGCTACTCAGAATGCTGAGCCTGCCAGTGCGGGGCAGCAGCAGAGAACAGCTCTGAGCAAGAGCAGAGCCAGCTAAGAGCAGATCCAAGAGACCTCTGCATTCCAGAAACCAGGCACAGCCGGGGGGCTCTTCTTGCTCAACTTCAAATCAGCTTATGAACCAGATCCTCCTTACCTGCACAAGGTTGCTGATGACTTGTGGAAGCATAGTGAGGGGAAACCTTAAGATGTTGAACAAGGAGAGAGACACAAACGCCTTTTCTGCATCCAAGATGTTCTTCTCACCCACCAGGACGTAGACAGAAAACGTGGTCAGAGCCACCTGGAAGCCAGAGAGTCTCTGTGAGGCACCAGTGATACTCTGGTGTTTAAAAAGCTGTCAAGCCCCAGAGGCATCTTGGGAATAAAAGTGCCAAGAACAAAACCGTGCAAGTGCTGTGTCCCTGACCTTTTCAGCATGTTTTGAGAATGACAAATGACCTGAGCTGATACAGAAGGAAATAACCTTTGGCTCCATTCAGCTGAATTAGGAGACTGAGAGGGGAACTACACAAGTGGGTAAATAAAAATCAAGTAGCAGTTATCCGGCTGTGGTTTGGCTGCAGTTCCTGCTCCACCCCATGACATTTTCCCCCTGTGGGCTGCAGGCTAAGCAAATGACTTATGGCTGGCTAGGAAAGGGAGCAGAATCCCAGCTCTTTGCCGGCTCACTGCGTGAGGAGGACCATCCACCTCGCAGGGACCAGCCCATGCGGCAGACCACAAGTGAGCATGCAGGGAGCCACGGGAGGCAGGATCCAGAGACTATTAAGAGCACTTCTGCAGGGCTGGACCTTTGATCCGGAGCACAGTTAGGTAAGAATATGTTTGACAAAGCACTTATCTGGCTTGATCCACAGAAATCCTCTCTACAAAAGGAGTAGCAGCGTGATGCAGCAGGAAGGAGAGGAAAGAGAAGATCGAGGGAAAAGCATTTCAGAATTGCCAATGTATCGTTTGGGCTTTACTTCTTACATTAAATCAACCTTCTTTTAAGCTGCAAGATAATTCAGCAGCTCCCTCTCCCACTAAAACTGGCAGAGCACTGTGACAAAGACAGAACTGAGAGCTCAAGACAGGCATTGTCCTGTCTGACTCAACTCCCTATTTTTGCTATTCACAAATACCTCTGGGGTTTAAAATTCTAGCTTCAATTTGTCACGAGCAGAAGCTGGAAACTCCGAGACAGCTATTCCCACTGGCAGGCTTTATCAGGAACGACTTTAATGCTGATTAACAAAAAGGCTGTGGAGAACAGGACATTTGCTTCAAAGCAAGAGACGAGTTCTTGTATTTAAATTGTCTTTCTCTACACTTTCAGCAAGCAGAAAGCCTCACACCTCCCCCTCCGGGACGCCCTTGCTCAGAGAGGGCTGCAGGCGGCGCTCACCAGGAACGGGGCGCTGACCCAGGCGAAGTTGGACAAGGAGTTGAGGTACGCAGCTTTCTTCAGGACCCGCAGCTCGTTCCGCCGTATCTCCAGCACCTTCTCGGAGAAGCAGGGCTCCCAGGCATACAGCTTCAGCACCTTGATGCCACCCAGGATCTCGTTCATCAGCTTAATGCGGGAGTCCTTGTAGCGCATCTGCTGCACCTGGGTTGCGAGCGGACAGGGCAGCGTCACAGGGGTGGCCAGAGCGGAGCTGCCAGCCTGGCACCTTGGGCTGCTTCTGCAGAGGATTCAAGAGGGAACCAACGTAGGCCAGGCTGCTAGCAGTCCGCCCACGGTGAGGTCCGTACAGACCTCCAAAGAAATCAGAAAGAAGGGGGAGAGGCTGGAAAGCAGAATCCAAAAGCTTTGTGCTTCCCTTCCCGGCAGGAGCTGCTTTTTGAGATCACCCTACAGCAGACTGGGGCTCTTCACAGCAGTGCTGCCCTGGTATGCAGAGCTGCCTTTGTTAGGGTAGCTCTGGAAAGCTCTGCTCATTGTGAGATTATTTTTTTTCTGCAGATCTAAAAGCATTTAAAGTCTTCTCTCACTTACTTTAAACAAGTAAAAATGCAACAAATCCCTGCTGAGCTGCACAGAGGCCTGAGCAAGAGCCATGCCCATGACAGAGGCTGCGGAAGAGCTGTGCCCGCACACACCTACACCTCGGCAGTCAGCTCAGAGCACCCCACAACAGGCTAGGGAGTAATAAACTGTCTGCATGCAAGAGATGGAGAGGGAGCTCTGCGTGTCTCCCTAAGGCAGGTAATAGTACTGCTCTGTTGCTAAGACTGTGCTTAAATACCACAACTGACATTAATTTCCCAAATCTTGCCTTATTTACATCAAAATATATTTTTAAAAGATCTTCCAAAGTGCCACTGGGAGGGTGCCCAGCACCAGCCACTTGATAGATGTCCCCAGCACAGAGCCAGAGGGCACTGTTGTTACGTTGCTCCTTTCAGCCTCGCTTGACTTGGGATGACTGACTACAAAGGAAGGATCCTTTTACCTGGAGACTGATTTAAATTTAGCCCAGCTCAGCAGCAGTGAGCATAAACCCCAAGCTGCCAGGTTCAGTTCCCAGCTCTGGTAACAGCCATTCACAGCTCAAAGAACAGCATTCCTCTAGATGCTCCTGGAAGCAGCTGCAGGGCAAAGGGCTACAAAGACAAAGAAATTTCTTGCTAATCCCAGCAGCTGCTCCAGCAGCAGCAGTCACTGACTCAATGCCACACCTCTCCCTTCACCATGGAAAACTGCCTGAGAGGATACAGTTGTCAAACAGATCAACCTTACCAGTAAATCAGTGCAAATGGCAGCTCATTAATGGCCAAGACAACCTCTGATGCCTTCCTTTCTCACAGCACAGCCGCCAGTTCAGATAATGTCACCTCCTCTGCTGGGACTCACCTGAAATGCTCTGGTTTTCACTGCTATTGCAGAGTTAAATGGGATGAGTAAAACCATCACAGCAACTCCTGCCAGCACAGAAGGCCCTAAAGTCTTGAAACAAAAGAAGCAAGTTGTTGTACTCACATGCTGCTGTTCCCCACGGTAAGCAAGATCAGCAGCAGGTCACAGAACCAGAACCAAATGTCACACCCAGGCTGGACTCCTGCCAGCAGAGCACTGATGCCACTGAAAACTAGGAGAAGGCAGAAAAGTTTCCTTCTCTGGAGACTCTCAAGACCCTTCTGGATGCCTTCCTGTACAACCTGCACTCAAGTCCATGCTCCTGCTGAGGCACTCCTGAGAACTCTGGCAGGGGGGTTGGACTCGATGACCTATGGAGGTCCCTTCCAACTCCTAGCATCCTGTGATCCTGTGCAACAACATGCACCTGCAATTGTGGTGTGCTGCGGTATGGGCAACAGCAGAGTGCTCTGTGATTCTCCTGTGAGGTGGTTCCCAGGGGAGGGAAGAGCCAACCTGAGCTGACACAAAAGCAGAGTCGTTGCAGAGAGGGAACAAACAAGCCCCAGGAAGGAAAATTTCCATTGACTTCTCTCTGAAAGGGGCCTGCAGTGACTGAATCAGTTCAGGACCCTCAGTGCCTATAGGGGAGCACGCAAGCTGCTGGCTACCAGAGCTAGGCTCAGCAGCAGAGTGGGAACTCATGGAACTGCTGCACCTTAAAGGCTTTTGGGTCTAAGGCAAGGGTGGGAAAGCTGGTGCTGATGTTTCACGCAGTAGAAGAGATGATTTGCACAGAAATATTTTAAGGGTGACAGCTCAAAC
Source organism: Pogoniulus pusillus (assembly GCF_015220805.1). Taxonomy (NCBI): domain Eukaryota; kingdom Metazoa; phylum Chordata; class Aves; order Piciformes; family Lybiidae; genus Pogoniulus; species Pogoniulus pusillus. Next base: position 312,769 of record NC_087274.1, on the reverse strand, counting down.
TGAGCTTGGAATAAACCAGAGCCCCCTTCACTGCAGCTAGGGAAAACTGAAGTCTGTTCCAGGTGAAATCTGTTTTGCACAAAACCTCTCCATGTAGCACAGTGCAGTTATTGCACATGGCTCACATTTTGTGTGCCCAGGGCTTTTTTTTGTGTGTGTTTTAAAAGCCTTTCCCTCAAGCTCTTCTCTGCATCAATGCTTGGGAACACTGTGATGAGTCCAAAGTTGGCCCTATCAAAGCACAGCAGAGACCAGGGAGACACTGAGGCTCTTTTAATAAAATCAACCAGGCTGGAAGCTCAGCCAGCCCAACCTAGCACCCAGCCCTGGCCAATCAACCAGACCACGGCACTGAGTGCCCCAGCCAGGCTTGGCTTCAACACCTCCTGCCACAGCCACTCCACCACCTCCCTGGGCAGCCCATTCCAGTGCCAATCACTCTCTCTGCCAACAACTTCCTCCTCACATCCAGCCTGAACCTGCCCTGGCACAGCTTGAGGCTGTGTCCCTTTCTTCTGGTGCTGGCTGCCTGGCAGCAGAGCCCAACCCCACCTGGCTACAGCCTCCCTGCAGGCAGCTGCAGGCAGCAATGAGCTCTGCCCTGAGCCTCCTCTGCTGCAGGCTGCACACCCCCAGCTCCCTCAGCCTCTCCTCACAGGGCTGTGCTCCAGGCCCCTCCCCAGCCTTGCTGCCCTTCTCCAAACACTTTCCAGCACCTCAACATCTCTCTGCAATGGAGGAGCCCACAACTGGACATAGCATTCAAGGTGTGTCCTGAGCAGTGCTGAGCACAGGGGCAGAAGAAACTCCCTTGTCGTGCTGGCCACACTGCTCCTGAGCCAGTCCAGGATGCCATTGGCTCTGCTGCCCACCTGGGCACACTGCTGCCTCATGTTCAGCTACTACCTACCAGTACCCCAAGGTCCCTCTCTGCCTGGCTTCTCTCAGCCTCTCTGTCCCCAGCCTGTAGTGCTGCTTGGGATTGCCTGCTCTCACCTCCTTGCTGAGCTAGACAGTGAGGGCTCCCTGTTTGTGCCCACCAGCACAGGCTGCTTTGCTCCAAGGCAGGGCAGGTTAGCTTCTGAAAAAGCAGCACTAGGTCAAATTAGCAAACCAGTGACAACCTCCACATTGTTCTAGACAAGTTCTGAAGCAGTGTGAGAAGGTTAGTACCTGCCAGAGGAAGTACAGAGCCAGGAATATCTGGAGCGGTGCAGACCACAGCATGTTGAGGAAGGGCACCAGGTCCATGAAACGCTGAGCGTCCACGGACATCAGGTTGACAATTTCCCCCACAGTGGACGAGCGCTTCGCTGAGTTTGTGATGACCAAGGACTGAGGAACGAGAAAGGGTTAGTGGATCACAGACCTGAGATGCACGGAGAAACACAGAGACTCTCAATTACCAGCAAACCAAGACACTCTCTGAGAATGTTCTCCTCCAGCAAGAGCATAACTCACATCCACTCCCAAGCCCTGAAGAACAAGACTTCAGGACACACCAAGGAGCAGCTCCATCTGCAGCGCTGGCTGGGGGAAACCCAGCAGCATCTAATGCTCCCATGGCACAGACAGTGCTCTCCTGGACTCCTTTCCTGAACGTTTAGAGTGAGCCATTACCTGCCTGTGACATGGCTGCTGCCCTCCCAGCACACCCACAGTAAGCTGCAGACTGCTAGAAAATTCTGCCAGGTATGCCAGAGGCACTCCTGAGAAGTCACCAGCCCCAGGCCTCCAGTGTGCAGGAGCTGCTCCTCTCCAGCATGCCTGCTCTCCCCCAGGGCCTGCAAGCTGAGCCCACTTGCCTGGCCCTGCACTGTGACCCAGCCGCAAGACGTTCCAGCCTCACCTTGCGGTATATCACTCCGATGATGCCAGCTCTCAGCCTCATCCCAGTAACAAAGCAGTACTGGAAGTGCTGGTGAAGTACAAGTGTCTGCAGCACGGCACAGATGAACATCAAAGCTGCAATCAGAAACCCCCACCAGGCTGGGGCATCCTTGTTCTTGATGAAGCTGATCAAGATGCTGTTTTTCAGAAGATTAGGGAAGGAAAAGGAAACCCAAATAAAAACCATGCAGCGAGTTTAGTGGGACACAACCCAGCTTCTCTTGGCCGTGGCATCCTGCCACTTCCTCTCTCCAACCACTAGCAGCCAGCGGCTCTCCAGGACGCAAATTGAGCCAGGACTTCAGTCAAACAGCACTGCAAGGACACACCAGTAAACCCCAGGCTCTGCCAGTGAGAAAGTCCCTTTGCAAACGAGCCCCGAGCAAATGACACACCCGGAAGGACTCCAGGCTCCCCCGGGAGCCAGTCTTTGAACACAGGGGCCCAGCAGGCAGAACCAGCCTCTTCCTCAAGTCCCTCCCAAGCAGCCCAAGTGCTGCTGCCTGCAGTATCTTCCCACAACAGCCAGATTCAAAGGCATCCTCCTGGAGGGATGCAGAAAGTGTTCCTCACTTTGCTGGTGCCAAAACTGGCTAGACCATCTCTAATTAAAAGCCTTTTCTTGCTGCTCTCCCTGTAGCCCTGCATGCTGCCACATAGCCAGGGCAGAACCATGCTTGGCATCGTCCACTGCCCTCCACAGTCACCTTTGTGACTCCAGATGCTTGCCAGGTGTCAAAATACAGAGGAATGGAGATTTGACTCTATAGTTCAAATAACTAGCACAGGGAAAATACACCTGGAAACCAGAAATCAGGCCCCAAAGCCTTGTGTTAGAAGCGTGAGACTGCTACACCCAGAGGAACCTTCCCTCTGCTCTGCATCTGTCCTTCAGGCTCTAATGGGGCAGCTGCAGGAAAACCTCTTCCTTACTGCCCTGGCACAGCAACCAGCAAACCTCTTAGAACACAAAACTCTCTTGGTGCCAATGGCCAGACGTGGCTTTTCCCCCTTCTGTCACTGCTGGCAGTGCAGGAACTGGGCCTTGAGAAGAGATTGCCCATCATGAGTTTGAGATGTCGCTGAACAGATCCAAACGGAGAAATTCCCAGAATAGCTGAAACTTGCTGTGCCTGCAGGAGGTGGCAGCTGCCTCCCCTTGGCCAGGGGCTGCGGGAAGGTAGGCTGCAAGCTACCGAATGCCACCAGACTGGGCTGGATCCCCCTTTAGCAAACTTCTGCATATGGCACAAGCCACCCACAGATGATCTCAGAGCACAGCTCTGCACCCATGGTGTTTTAAGTGGCACTCATATAGCAGCAGGGGCCACATCCTCCCACGGCCACCCAAAGCCCATGCCTCTCTCATTTGTTAACAGGACTCTGTTTTCCTTCCCTTTAAATCAGAAGTAACTGTCTAATAGAAACGGTGGCATTTCCCCTCTTACTGTTCATGGCTTTCTGGTGAGATTCTCTCTAGGAATAGCATTAACAGAGAAACAACTGTGAAGATCATGCAGGTTCCTTTATGGATAAGGCTGGCAGCTGCCCCCCCAGAGATGGAAGGTGCAGGTGTTCCTCACAGAAGGACAGTTTGAGGACAAACCACTTTTGCCAAGACCTTGATTTTTCTTCTTTCATATGTAAACTCCTGCACCTGTACCTCACACATCCTCTCACTGCTGTGCACAGCTAGGAACACGGAACTCAGCTAAATGGCCCAGAATCTTCCCCAGCTGACAGTGGCAGGGCCACAGCAGCACACACTTGAGCATCACACTCCAGCTGTGTGCCAAGGCATGCTGCAGCCACCAGCAGTGCGTGGGGGTATCAGGTGCAGAGGGCTGAGTGCTGCAGCTTTGCTTCCCTGGCACAAGTAATCCTTTAGAAACAGGAAAAATCACTTTGGATGCTGCTTGGAGCAAAGCTGAGCTGTGATTCAGAACCATCTGCTGCTGGTGAGGGGTTTTGAGGACTGCCTTTCACTGAAGTTTGCCCAGTTCACAGTCCAGTCCACATTAAAGCTCTCCTGTCTGATGCATTGCAGTGGGAAGCTGAGGGAGCAAGCTCACAGCATGGGTGGGGAAAACCATAAACACCCTGTGCCAGAGCCAAGCCTCCACAGGACTGCACAGGGACACCCCACACAGAAAACCAACCTTAGCAGCTGAGGGTTGACAAAGGAAAGCAGATCTTGTATCAGCTTGAAGAAGGAGCCAATGAAGAAGTACGGCCCAAAGGCCCTCAACAAAGCCTTGAGAAAGGAAGGCTTTCTGGTTTGCTTGTTGTCTCTGATCAGAACTTCTGCTTCCTCTGGACCACCACCATCATGATTCAGCACGTGGTTTGGTTTCTTCAGATACATCACCTCGTCTTGCCTAAGGAAATGAAAGAAGCAGTGGCAGACAGGCAAACCAGACTTGTCCTGTGTGCACTGCACTGCGCTGGCATCTAAACTCTGCCCCTGATCAGCAGCAAGGCCTTCGACAAGATCTGATGTGCTCAGGGCTGGGCCACTCCTCTGTGACTACTCCTGCTTCCTTTTCTGCAGTTCTTACGGGGTGTAGTCCACGGGCCAGGAATTCAGCACCATGGGAAGAGAACATGGCCCACAGGAGGACATGAAGGCTCCACTTCCTTTGGCAGAGGACAGGGCTGACCTTCAATCTCCAACTGCTTCTAAAGGACTCTTCCAACATGAGCACAGGCACTAAACCTTCAGCCTTCTCTGATCCCGAGGCTGTGAGCTGGGGAGGCATCTCCTCCATGAGCTGCTGCCTGGCAGCTTTGCTAGCAGCAAATATCAAATTGCTGTTGGCTCCTGGGGGCTATGGGATCAAAAGAACAATTTCCTGAATGTCGGCCAGGAGGGTTACATCCAGGTGCTGCAGAAGGAAATTAGAGTCTGGGGCACGTAAGCCTTGTAAGAAAAGGTGGATGGAAGAGAGATCCTGGCAACAGCAAAGGCTTGCAACAAAGTGTTTGAAAAACCACTGTTAAGTCCTACCAAGTGAGGCTGGATTTATGGATCCTCACAAAGTGTGCAGATTGCTTGGAGCTGCCTGGCTGCAGAATCCAGTAATTCCAACAGCTGTGAACATTCAGAACAATCACTGTGGCTCACAGCCCACAGCCAGAAACTCGTTCACATCCCTCCAGACAGGCCCGTGCAAACCCCAGCCCCTCTGCAGAAAGCTGGAGGGCAGGGGCAGGACCTGAACCAGGTAATCTAGTGTGTCTTTCCCCCAGACAGGGACAAACAGCGTTGCCTTCGTCTTTTCAAAGCTGGCGAGTTTGCGAGCACAGCCTCACTTCTCTGGCGAGGGCGCGAAGAAAGAAGCCTGCTGGCCGCGGCTTGCGCCCCAACGAGCAGCGCAGCGACCCTCGGGGACAGAAGGCACCGGCAGGGTTTGCTGCGGGGGGCGAGGGGAGGTCAGGCCGCAGCAGCACCTGGGGCTGCTCACACCCAGGGCTTTACCAAAGCCTGGCGCCCAGCACTCCTGGCAGAGTAGATGAGTGATGCAATTATCCCATGGGAACGCACAGAGCCCTCTCAGGCGTCTCTAAAACCCAAGGCTAACTCCAAGTGCGCTCTGCTCCGCCCGGCACGGCTCCCGCTGCCTCAGGAGCAGCTGAGCTTCGCAGCGACGTGGGCAAGTAAAGACTTCTGGCGGACAAACAAAGAGAGCAAAAGCCAAGGGGAAAAACCTCTCTGCAGGCTTTACAGTCTCTAGCAACGCCTTAAAGCCGCACTGGTCTCCCGTTACTCGGCAGCAGCAAATAAATGGCTAGCACTGATTTACCAGCAGTCAATAAAACAGCTCAGAAGACAAATGTAAACAAGGGGTTGCAGCTCGCAGCAGAACAGAGATGGGATAACTATAGCACAGAATAAGTGCAAAGCTTTTGCCATGCCACAGTTACAACTGGTTTGGGCTTTTTAAGTTGCTACTGCATACACGGTGAATGTTTTCCATGACACTCTCAACACAGCCACCACTTGACACAGCATTTTCGTGTCACAAAAGCTTGCTCAGAGCAGATATAATGAGTTTAAAAAGAAGTATTTACAAGCAACTATCACTAATGTTGTTTGGCCCGAAGTAAGTGAAAATGCTTGCTTTTAACTGAAGAGTAAGCAGAACCACAAAGCTTTTAGCCAGATGAATCCCACCAGTCTGCAGTGCAGTGCTTTGGTTTTGCTCTTTTTCTCCACCTTAGAACCATCAGCACAGACACCACAAAACTCGACCCAAGTTCAGCACACACCAGAATTTAGGGCTGCACTCTCTGCCAGCTGGCCCCACTTTGGGCGAGTGATTTCCAATGGCTCCCATGACAAAACTCCAGGCACGGTTTCTGATTTCCTAGCAAAAGTTTTCCTGGACCCCAGGCACTCCTGCACAAGAGCTGTGCTCTTGCTGTAGAAAGTCTGAGGAAGGAAGGTTTTTGTCTGTGCAGCAGCAGCGTAGAACCCAGACAATGCACATCATTCCCCACCATAAAAACGGAGACAGGAGGGAACTGAAACCCCAGAGCAAAGCCACCAGGCACACACAAGCAGCTCCAGCAGTCAGGCGGCTGCTGCTAGTGCTGGAAACCTTCCAGATCTTAGCAGTGAAGTGGAACTCTCCACATCTTATTGGGCCTTGCCAAGACCCTTTCAACTCTCTCCTAACATTATCACAGAGCAGGGTCTGTCCAACTTGGCAAGGACACCACACATCAGACGAGAGGAAAGCCTCCACATGGAGAAGGAATTTCCACAGTGAAAGGAAATGGAAGTGCAGGCCTGCTCCTTACTGACACTGCCATTTGAAGCACACTATTGGAGCATCTCTCTGTCTGGAATCGGGAGAAGGAAGCACAGCTGTACAATAGATGACTTCTTCAGATTGGATGGGGGCAGAAGACTCAATAAGGAGGAATCCTCTGCAGCACAGATGTAACTCTGTGAAACATCTGACCCTCACCCCATTTCCAGCAGAGACTACCAGAATTCTGCTGCTAAATCTCTAGGCAACAGGAGCAGGGTCTAAGCTCTCTAACGTGGGATGTCTCTTCCCCTCCCGCCTTTCACATTTTGAGTTTTGTTTCTTTACTGCTGAGAAGTGAAGAGTTGCTCACAGCTAAGAGCCTTAAGGCTAAAAATAGTGCCAGGCCAAGAAACCTGTGATGGGATGATGAGTAACTCCTTCAGGTTTATGGTGCTTTAAAGTTGTTCCCTAACATGTCTAGCAGAGATGCAATTATGGGGTTAGACATCTCCCAGCTCATCAATGAAAGCTGTGAGTTTTCTACAGTCCAACCAGCTCCATCGCTCCTGCTTGCACATCCTCAGCCCTTCTCCACATGGCCAGTGGCTCTACCTGCCCACACAGGCTGTAAGCACCTAGTTAACAAGTGTCTCAGTGGCACACAGGCCCAGAAGGCTCCTGCTGCCTGTGCCTATACACTAAAACAGTTAAATTTGGCTGTTGGTGTGGCGTCAAGTTCAAAGTGCCTACACATCTCTCTGCATGCAGGCACCCTCTGGAATCAGGGCTATGTGACACCCTTCTAAATTACCTCCAGGGGTTCTTACAAGGTGGGCTGAAGAGCTGGATGCCATCTGCACTCAGCTCATTTCCAGGGCTGAGCAGCTTATTGAGATGAGAGGACACAGAGCAGTGTCCTTTGGCAGACCTGTTCATGTACTTACGGTTTGCACTCCGCTTTTTCTTTGTCCCATTCCTCACTTAGCTGTTGCACAATGACTTTGGAAGTATCATCTTCGTTCAGCGACCACAAATCTTTATCTTCAAGGGGTTTCTTGTACCCCAGAACCACCATGCTGCACACAGAGAGAAAAACAGCCCGGTTCATCTTGGACGGCACTACTTGGAGTACTGCTAGTGGCTCTTGGCTAGCAAGGGCGAAACAAAGCTCCCTCTCAGAGGGTGATAATTACACCTCCATGCCACTTTCTTCCTCGTGCTGATGTCTGCAGTTAAGGAAAGGGCCTTACACAGTTTTGACTACACGCACATTACTAAACACACCACTTCAGAGGAAAAAAGAAAAAGACAACAAAATGCATCTGAATGAAAACTGTGAAGCTTTAGGACTGAAAATAACAAAGCCTGTCTGGAGCAGCTGTCAGAGGGGAGCAAATGCAAAAGTCAAGTTCAAGTGAGTTAAAGGACAATCAGAATTACAGTGCCCCGACTGGAAGAGGGATTTCATCAAGGGATACAGACGTCTGGTTGCCAAGAATCTCCACGGGGAAGCAGAACATCGATAGCTCTGGAAGCTTAGACCCACGCAGTAAGCACAGCCACGCTCTGTGCCCTCCTGGCCATGCCACCATCCTAGAGCTACTCTTCGTGGAAGTCTGGTCAGCTCTGAAAGCTGCTTCTAAAGAGGCCATTGCTAGAAGTGCTGACACCACTGCACTGAACAGGCATCCAACACCAACTTAGAGAGGAAAATCCCTGCACTGCTAACCCTGCACACCTATCACAAGCAGAGTTTGGGACTGCCAGCTGCCCAACAGCCAGGAAAGAGAATCTCACCTTGTAAACCACCAAAAGGTCAACCTCGACAGGAAGCCCGATGTAAGCTCTGGACATGGATTCTGTGGTGAAGTTAAGGAGGGGAGAACAAAGTAAAGCAAGACATTTCTCATTCCTTGCTAAGAAACCAGTCTGTTCTGCTCAACTTGGGTGTCTGACGTATGTCATTGTGCACCTACAGCCTAATGAGACGTGGGATGGATTCCTTTTGTGATCCACACCATGCAGAACTTTTTGCCTTTAAAAATGGCTTCCTATTCTCTTTAAATCAAAGTCAGATCTCATTCTATAGCTTCTGAAATGTTCATCTTAAGAAATGAGCTAAACTCCTCTCTCACCTTAACTCAAACATAAATCCACCTACAGAGGCCATCACTTGAAGTGAAGAAGGTTCAGCCGTGGCACTGCTGTGACACCAGCAACACCTTCTGCAATGAAGGGCTTTCTGTGCCTGCTCCCAGCACAGACCTTGGCTGCCACAACAGCCCTGGCAGACTCCAGCTACCTCTACAGCAATGCTAAGTGAGCAGACCACCACCTCCACACAACCCACCCTTGAAGGAATTCACATTGCCCTTCCTTGTTCACAAATGTAATTTAAGCTGCTTCGAAGCAGCAAGCAGAGCTGCTCCCACCACAGTCATTACTGATGGCCCACAGAAAGTCTTCAATCTGCTGCAATCTCAAGGACAATCCAGAGCTGGTTTCAGTCACCAGCTGCTCAGTGGACTGCTCAAAGGATGACAGAGTCTGTAAAATGCAGCCAAAGTGAGAATACTTACAGGGTCCTTGCTAGCAGGAGAAAAAAACGGAGGCCTTTCTTTAAAACAGGAAAGGATCAGCTCAGCGATTATCAAGGCAAAGTAGATGTAAAATGTGGTAAACCTGAACCTTTCATTTACATGGCCCTGCAGGGGAAAGGAAACACAACGAGTGGTTGGGTTTATTGTACTTCCTCACCTCCCAACACTCCCATTCTCAGTTTTATTCAGGTTCTTTTGTCTCTTTCTTTCTTCCTCTACAGCTGAGCACTGCAGAGCAGCTGCCAGCAGGAGATCTCTTACAAAAGTTCGCAGAGGCTCCGCAAAGTGCCTAAGAGCAGGTTTATCTCCAAGCTTTCCGTGAAATGATGTCAAGTGCAAAGTGCTTGCACGTCTCACCGCCTGCCGGCACCCTCTGGAATCAAGGCTACGAGACACCCTTTTAAATCACCTCCAGGGGTTCTCGAAAGCCCACGTCTTAAGCAGAGGAACCGTCAGCCCAGATCAGAGCACATCCATTTGCTTTCGCATCTTGTGCTAACCACGTCCCCAGGAAGCTGCAGAGGAACACTGTTGCACAGCAGCAGTTCCAGCTGCTCCAGGGAGATTTCCTTTCCTACTGAGCCTGCACTCGACTTAAAGCTTCTTGCTGCGAGGACGTGTCCCTTCCACAGCTTTCATGCCCTGCTGAGGCTGCGAATGCTCTCCATGTTCATGTCAAACGCTTAAACCTTAAGTGCAAGAAGAAGAGTATTTGGTCTCCCGCAGCAGCAAGAACAGGAGAAATGCTACCCACAGCTGCTCTAAGGCTCTTCACTCACGATTTTAAGTTGATTAAAGATTCAGACGTTGATAGTCCAATATTTGTACTTATTCACCACCACTACAGTTTTAGAGCTGACTCTAAGTGGTGTTTGAGAGTCTCATCAGGACTGCAGCTGTGCCCTGCAGCTCTGCATAGGCTGCTATCTGAGGTGAATTCGATCTCTGCAGAAATATTTACAACAGCCTGGTGCAGCACACCCCTTGCTAAGCAGGCACCAAAGGGGCAAGTATACGCCAAAGACTCCCAAAAAGGAACCAGCACCAATTTCGATGAGCAGCAATCACCTTCATATTTCTCAAACACTCTTTTCACTCTCAGCTGTTGATGGTCTAATCACTGCAGCAATCTGCTTTACCCTACTTAATGGGACTGGACTCTATGAAGAACACAACTTTCTCCCTGTGGCAGAACCTGCTATGTCAGCAAATAGGAATCACAAGAGCCCAAGTTTCTTTCCTCTTCCTCCAACTTTCTGTCACCTATTTACAGCCAGGGTTGGAGTCCCAAATGCTGTCCTCGGCACATCAGGCACCCACTGAAGAGAACCAATGGAGCTGCATGTTGGGGCTAAACTGCCCACATGGAAAAGGAACACTGCACATCAAAATGTGTCAGCTCCGACCCAGCCCAATACGAACACAGTAGGGGAAGAAGGCTGCACAAGGGAAAGAAAAAAAGAGGAGAAAGACAGACGTCTGCTCTGACACATCTGCACAGTGCTGGTGCAGTCCTCAGGTTTCCAGTATAGCCTTGGGCTAAGCAAAATCTGCTTTCTCACATTGCATGAGAAATCCCAGTTCCCTTCAGGTGACACACGGCTGAGTCAAGGCAGCTGAACCAAACCCCTTTGTCTCTGGCAAAGGCTGGGCTCAGCTCTCGCTCCCAGCTGGGTGATTCACTCCCTTCTCAGAGACCTTGCTGCTACCTTTCCTGCTCTCCAGGTGCTAGTAAGGACAACAGCTTACCTTTGCTGCTGTAGTCATGATCTTAGAGCGGAAAGGCACCACAGCACAGAGCACAGACAGGAACCAGAAGATGATGAGCACGCCAGAGGACTGAACTCCCCTCAGCCTTTCATGCTGAATAAGGAATGTAGCTAACAGCTGTAAAAGAAACATAGGGGTGCATGAACACAAACTCCATCCCTCTACTGCCCTTCTTCATGCTCTCACTTGGCAGATCTTGGAGCTCTCATCAGCAACAGGACCTGTCCAAAACAAGGTCCCACCATAGCTCACAGAGGACAGTGGCAAAACCTCCTTTATGTATAATTTGATTAAATAACTTAGTTTCGCTGTTTTCAGAGCCTCACCTCCAGAATTCAGTCTTTAAACCAGACTTTGTACCTGGGGCTAGACACAGTCAAGTACTAGCCACAACCATTCTAAAGGAATGTAAGAGCTGTCATTGCTCCAGTCCAGGTGGACCATCACAACTTGTCCAGCAAACAAGAGTTTAAAAAATCTGACCAAGGGAATTCCAAACATAATGGACAAATTTTACTGCTTCATTTTTTGTACAAGAGTCCCAAAGGAAATTTGGTTTCTGTTTAATGGAAGAGCCAGCAGTGTTTGCAAGGCCCAGTACAACGCCAAACAATGCACAAGCCAAGCACTATCTTATCTCCCTCTGTAAGCAGTCATCCAAATTCTCTCCACACCTGGATCACAAGCCTGGAGAAAGAGATGGGAACAAGGTGGGAGGCAGAACAATGTCTCCATTAGAGAGATTTTACTTTACATAGCAGAATCTACCTGAGAGAGGTCTGCAGCTGCAGCCTTTGGGTAAGCAAAACTGGCATCATTAACACAAGTACTGACAGCCAGTTGAGAGTATGAATAAGGCAGCAGACGCAAAGGAGCCCTTTACCTCCCTCATGTAAGGCAGAGTTGCTCTCACTGGCCAGAGTGAAGAGAAACTGCTACCAACCAGAGTGATGCCAACGACCAGCGGAGTCACGAAGCGGACAGGCGCAGGTGCTCTGTTCTGCAGGAGCTCGTGGAAGGCATAGAAGAGATCTGCCCAGCTCACGCACCACAGAAGGACACCCAGCAGCTGAGAGGAGACAAACACAAACAGCATCTGGTAAACTCATCTCCAGAGGCAGTCAGAGGCCAGCAAAGCTGCCAGGATTCAGACTGCAGCGAGACAAAGCTGTGCAAATGGAGCAGCACTGCTCGGCTGCAGCCAGGCCAGCAGCACTGTCCCCTACCCTCACACCCAGGGCCCCATCTCAGCTGCTCCCTGAGGGCTTTGCATGCACAGCCAGCAGCAAGACTCATGAATATGTGGGCATTTGCCCATAGTATTCAGTTTTGTTTGAAGTCCCAGGCAGTCTGCAGGTTAAAGGCAGGCATGCCCTGCAGCAGGAGCCTGGAACTGGTCCCAGGAGCAGCCCCAGTTCTCCCATGGCCAGTGGAAAGTGACTTGCTTGCTTTCCTTACTGGCCATTCCTAAACCAGCTCTCTCTTAAGCACAAGATGCAGATGAGCTCACACAGCTATTGGGTAGGGAGAGTGGCTTAAAAAATACCTTTTTGTGTTCACCTTCACAGCAAGATGAAATTCTCACTAGGCTCACCTGAAGGTTTTGGCGCTGTAGCTCTCAATGGTTTAAAGCTAAGGGTGAAGCAGCATAGTTTTGGCTTAGCAAAGGGGTGAGCTCTCTTCTGCAGAGCAATCAACTCTCTCCCTACCCACCGAGGTGGCTGTGGGAAGGATGTCCTGAGAGGTGAGCAA